>NW_017307241.1:18296-27822 GCF_000935625.1 Nanorana parkeri | reverse complement strand
CTAAACCAGATAAGTGCACTCCAGATACAAAATATAGACACGGCATGAAAAAATAAGGCACTGAACCTGTATGAATTTCGGAGCGCCCCATATGGGACACTACATGATATGGATTAGCAAAGTTTTGAAATATACAATTTATACAACAATCACTTCCTGATATACCATGGCCGGCTCAGTTCAGGTAAAGCAAATTCAAACCCTCAGTTCCCCATGGCTGAAAATTCATATACATTACTCAAAGTGTTGTCATATTATAGACTACATTTCATGACAGGTCTTCTGTACTGCTATAAAAATGCAGCAAAACAAACTTATAATGAAAATGCATAATTTCAGTGCAAATGTCATACTATGGCATAGAGCTGGAACTGGTCCCCTGGTCCAAAAGAACAGACCTTATAAAGAATATCAGGACAGAGATTTGGCAGCTGCAACTGCCGACTTGTTTTTAAAGATGTACATCCCGGGGCTATCATCCTTATCCTTTCTTCACTACTGTATGATTAAATAACCTGAAACAAGTATGTATGTATGTATGTATGTATGTATGTATGTATGTATGTATGTATGTATGTATGTATGTATGCATGCATGCATGCATGCATTAGGTGTAGGTATACCCAATATACATGACTGCTGCGGTTTAAGTAAAGCAAGGATAAGGATGCCAGACCTGGAACATGCAAAAACAAGTCAGCAGAAGCAGCTCCCGTATTTCCTCCTCCAACATGACTCATGCTTAGCTTCAACATATTATTTACCCTACAATATGCTTATAAGATTAATCCAGTACCCTTAAGCACTTAGGGACCAACAAGAAAGTCTGTATGGCAACCTCTGCTCCCAAAACACTGGAAGCAGCTTGAATCCTCTTCTCAGGTCATGGTCATAGGTGACCTGCATTGTTCTCTTTCATACGAGTCCAACTCATCAACTTGATTTTTTGGGCAGTCTTCCCAGCAGCTGAACCAGGTAATGCCCTCAATACAGAAAGGTCAAATATACTGCAAAGGGGTTGAGGTGTTTATTATTAGGAAGAGTCTTGTAAATCTCCACATGGAAAAAAGAATCAGTGGAAACACTTGGCAGTCAGTGTGCTGGCAGATACAGGATAGAAGGGTACATTTCCAGAGTCTAGGGTGAAGTTTCCACCTCCTGTGGTTCTTCACTAGGTTGAAGGTTGCCTTTCTGCACATCCAGTTCCTCAGCGCTTACCATGGCCGGGTCTATAGCTGCATATCTGGTGCCATGGAACTGTCGAAGATGAATCTGAAAGCCAAATACAGGAAAAAAAGGTCAGATCTAAATGAACATTCATGTTCTCAACTGCAACGGGAAAATAACTGGGTTCTCCACTTTAAGCAATCTTAAAAAGGAGAACTATGGGGTCAGGGCTTTTCCCCATAGTTCGCCTAAGGGTAACGGGAGGACACAAACTAGCGTTCTCCCTTCACCCAAAGCTCAGTATACCGCAAGCTACAGCTCGCGGTATATGGAGACGCTGCAGCCGTGACGGATCCCGACAATACTGTCTGGATCGACCCAGCTGCGTGACAGCTGGCTCTAGCTATCCAGAGGCAGAGCCAGCTGTGCCCGCCCCCTCCTCGTCCGTTTTGACAGTCAGCGCTGGAGGAGCGGACAGGGGAGGGGGGAATCCCTGCAGGGAGCCGTGAGTGACAGTCACGGCTCTCTGCAGCGATAGATGGAGAAGTGAGCGAGGGACGGTATGTGTTCGCTCACTTCCCGATCTACTGGGCCGACCTGTGATAGTTTCATTGTCACAGGCCGGCTCAGATTATGAGGCTGAGTGAAAATCACTCACCTCATAAGTCTCCTTTGAAGGAGAACTATGGGGTTAAGGCTTTTCCCATAGTTCTCCTTAGGGTAACGGGAGGACACAAACTAGCGTCCTCCCATCACCCTAAGCTCAGTATACCGCGAGCTACGGCTCGCGGTATACTGAGACGCCGCAGCTGAAGCGGATCCCGACAATTATGTCTGCATCCGCCCAGCTGCGTGAGTGACAGCTGGCTCTGCCTATCCTTATTGAACAAATGTTCTTGCTGTCTTGCTGAGTAGAAAACATCCATAATAATTTGGAGGAACAAAACATGATCATTTAACTGAGAAATAGTAGGAAGTCTTACCACATGGTGTACTCTCTAACAAAGGAAACATGCATTGCCACAGTTAACCTCTCCTTTGTAGAAAGCGAGTTACCTGGCATCTAATCTAATAGCTTCAATACCTTTAGTTACTGACCCAGAACATGAATGAAAAGAAGTAATAATATTGCTCTGACTTCATTTGCTTTTAAAGTCTCCACAGGGGAGATTTCTCTTCACTTCCTGTCCCAGAGACCAATGCCACCCGGGACAGGAAATAAACCATGATATCCCCAGAGGTGGCAAACAGCAATGACAACCTAACAGAGGTTCTAATTTTTCTGTAGCCAAAGCAAATACCTGTCTAGGTTTACAGGAATGACAATCTATACTCCAGGCAGTTATCACAACTAATATTTACAAAAACTTTGCCAGAACATAAAATATGTGCAAGTACACTAAACTTTCCTTTAAAGTGGCACTTCTGTAGAAATAAACCCGATGTGGGTAAAAATGCAGCTTCAAAAAGCCTGCCGATATGCCCCAGTACCAGGCCGTTCTTCGGCACCTCATAGTTCACCTCATAGTTCTGAAGTTTGTTCAACCCTTTCTGCCTTCCGCTCATTCCTATAGGCCAGTGAGGAACTATCATAGTGATGGGCCAATAGGACGAGAGGTTGACACACACCCAAAGTGTCCGCTATTTGTTTGAGCAGCTGGCTTTCGGCTTTGCAAAACTGGATGAATGTTGAGGAATCTCTAGATGAGCACTTTGTATACAGGAGGTTATTATTATCCTTTTCCAGAGACCAATTATTACATTACCTACAAAAATACGGCAAAGGTAAAGCGGATATTGAGATATACAGATGTAGAGCAATTATTAAAGATGATGGTGAAGAAGAAGTAAAAGTTCTCTGGAAGGCTAAATCATTTCCACAGTTGGAGGTATAAAAATGTGCTTACTTGTACATAGAGATTGACCTCAGCGCTTCGGCACAAGTAGGGGAAGTTGCCTCCAGTTTTCAGGTGAGCTCTCCTGGCGTTAGGATACAACTTGTACATCTCTTCCTTGGCGTCCATTGAAAGAGCGCTTTGATCAAATACCTGTCAGAACAGGCAATGTCATTTAAACCAACATGTAACTTCTCAGACACATGATGACAAAGGTCCAGGCATACTACTGCTGAGGCAATTAGGATGGAACATTCCCATATATTGTAAAAGGCTCATACAAAACTGTGCAATTGATGCCATTTCTTAAATATATTTTACTTTAACACAAAGGAATACATTTTAACTTATAATAACATTTTAGTATACAACACAAAAGGTTTCATTTCAAATTCATCCACAGCACACATCATAAATGGCACCGTATTTCTCAAAGACGGAGGGGGGAATTGTCAAAACTGGAGCAGACAGAATCTGTAGCAGTTGCCCATAGTAACCAATTGGCTTCTCTCTTCAGTTATGATTTAAAAATGAAAGAAAGAAGGTGATTGGTTGCCATGCACAGCTGCTCCAGATTTGATAAACTCCCACGAGTGTTTTTATGTTTAATTGTGATGATTGTACAGGCAGTTATAGGTACTGTATAGCAATTTTACCAAAATAACAAATAGTGGTATTAAATCCTGATAGGTTTTTGAATCCAGGAGAGGGCTTACAGAACACTGTAAAATTAGAACCAACTAGAGACATGTAGGAGCCATAAAGATCCATTGAAGATATACATACATAAATGAGGAATGGTTATGAGCCAGAGCGGACTTTACGGAACACTGTTAACCAGACTTCTGAATCCGAGACAGCATATACTTACGTCCATTATGGTGACAGCGATGTCCCGGATTTTGTGTGGTTCGACATAAGAGTTCTGACAGTTCAGGGTGAGACGAGATGCCAACTCACTTTGATTCAAACTTTCCAACTATAAACAACAAAACAAATTATATATATTTATGTATTACCTTCATACACAAGTGGGCTAAATCCAGTGACCTGCTTGACAGACAATAATGCAACATAGACAGTACTTCTATTTGAATGATATTCAAACTCACAAGTGCATCACAGAGTACAGTAACAGGATCATTTTACAAAGAGATACAGTGTCCACAGCCTTTACTTAAAGCAGAAATAAAGCCTTCCTGTAAAGAATTGCTAGGAGTCTTCGTTTTTTTTGCCAAAAGACAAGTGCAAAGAATATTAAAAACATTTGCCCCAAGCTGACAATAAGTGAACACCAGGGATGTAACTCTTGAGTGCATGAGCAGGATTTACAGTCAGTAGCTGTCCAATGGCCAAAGAGTAGCGTTGCTAAGCCCATAAGAAGTGGTGGGAGAGATGGCAGCAGTGCCAAACAGAGAAGCAATTGGAGCCATGACCTGTCCCTGCTGGAGGAGGGCAGAATAAGAGGTAAATGTGCCATAATGTGCAAGTATACTATGCTAATTTGCATACTGTGGTGAGACCATTCACACCCAAGAGAAATTTAGTTTAGCTTTAAAGCCCAACGGTCTGCGAACGCAATCTCGACTAGAGGAAGCCACACCCAGGTGTCAGAGCAGAGAAGATGGAGGCTGGCGTGTTAGTCACCCAATTTGGAGTTTGCGAACATAAGCAAAATTTTGCTGAACTTCCTGTTCGGGATCCGAATTGTTTGCCAACAGTAGAGCTCATGAACCGAGGCGTTACTGTATACTCACCTAAGTTCCCCCTCTGGGTCTCACTGCCACCATTCCAGGTGAGGGGCAACCACAAATCCACTGCTGTGATGATGCTTGTGACTGCCAGTCCCCTTCCCCACATTGATGTTGGTCCTCTTCTGGATCCTGAGAGGACCCTGGCCAATTGAAATCCAATAGAAACTGTTCACTTCATGCAGGCGCAGATAATCACACAAGGAGCCACAAGGAGAAGATTCTGGGCTTTGGCATCATATGACCGTGGCTTATTAGGTAAAAAAAGGGCTTTTAGATAGGGATTTTCTTTAATCCAGCGATTAGATACTTGATATTAGTGATATTTTTCCACCCCCTTCAAAATGCAGCGCTCTGCGCCTGAATGGCCATTTGCCAGGCCCAAGTCATATGGGAGCCCCAAGCTTGTGCAAGATTTGAAGCTTACACAGACCATAGGGTTGGGGTGGCAGAGGAGTGCATAAAAGTTAGTCTGCCGACACTGCATCCAATTGTGTCGTCAGTGAAGAGCAACTGGTGTATAACAATACCATTCATAGACATTCAGAACATAACCGTCACAGATGTTGAATCAAACAAGATACAAAAATAAAAAAAATACACAAAAAAAAAAAAAAGTATGTACCGGCCTGTATCGCGGTGATTGACCATCACATCGATCAAAAGGCAGAGAGCCACTCTGAATCTGTGACATTTGCCTGCATCTATCTAATGACAGCTAGATCACAGGCATTCAAAGGGCACGCTGGCCACACGCGCGTTTTCTGCCGCACCATTTATAAATGGCATACCAGAAATAGGCGCTAAACTACCTGCTGTTTTTTCCAATCATGCAGTAGTAAGATGGCTGAAGAAGTTTGCTATTGTAGCTTTGTGATTAGAGACATAAGGCTCAATACAGAAAGCTAAACACACCAAGATAAGGATCTTTATTTCACGAACAGTTATTTTCTGCTAGTCCGATGACATTTGGAAACCCTTATACTTGTCATAAACTTATCAGAACTATAATTGAGCTCAACTAGAAACCCAAATATGCATGTTATTCCATCACGAGCAATGCAGGTTTGATATGAGGAAGATAATTTTGCAATAATTCCCTGGTCAGTTGCACAGTCCTCATTTGGAAATACTTATATCCTGTTTGTCCAGCTGCTCGTCGTCCCAATTATTACAGCTGGACTGCATGTTACAGAGATGCCTTAGCACGGTCATGCAGCTTCCACATATTTTGATACTCGGCTGTAGATCCTCAAATCATCTCTGAATTGGTGCTGACACTGTCCTTCCTTCTGGAGGGTGGCTACTTTCGTTCCCCGTGGTCCCTGTGTGTGTTGTAAAGTATCCAGGGCTCCAAGCTCGCTCCTGTGATGGACTACAATCTCATGTTTAGTTTACCAATTTGTTCTGAGATTGTAGTCCATCACTGGAGTGAGCTTGGAGCGGTGACTACATTACAACACACACAGGGACCACGGGGAACGAAAGTAGCCACCCTCCAGAAGGAAGGACAGTGTCAGCACCAATTCAGAGATGATTTGAGGATCTACAGCCGAGTATCAAAATATGTGGAAGCTGCATGACCGTGCTAAGGCATCTCTGTAACATGCAGTACACTCGAGTGATTTTTGTGAATAGTTAAGTGTCATCTTAAATAGAGTAGACCTCTTTGCTGATGGCTAGGGCATATGCTGGGGATCTATTTATTTGTGTGCCTTAAGTGCATCTTAAAGTGTGTTTTCACTTTTGCAGTCAAAATTTGAGAAAATCCCGCTATACATTTGCACCACCAGAGCATATCTAACAATATATATATTTTAAATATTTCTGACCTTCTAGAGGTGTCTGTGTAGCAGGCTTTAACGTGGGTCTCTCTCAATTTCCAATTGACAGAAAACTCTGTTTGTCCCCATAGAAAGATTAGGGACAGACTGAGCTTCCCCTTATTAATATACAATGCACTGTCTGTCCTTTGTTAGGACAGACAGTGTTCAAATCTAGTCTATAACAGAAACTGAGGTCTTCCAGTACAGAACACACAGGGTTAATTAACCTGCCCAGTTCCACTTACATTCCAGAGCAAACCATTAGTACAGAAAACAACTTTTCTTTCAGATTAGAGCATGCACTGTGCAAACAGCAATTGGCGTTATCCCAATTTAGCGGAAAACGGGGAAATACACATTAAGTGCCAAAATCCCTATCCAAAAGCAGATGATAGGGATTTTAGCCATTCCCTGCTAAAAAAAAAATTCCTTATAGATGGAAAAGTGTGCATTTTATAAAACCGATCCCCAAGGCCTGTTCAGCTAACACAAGACTTTTTCCAAAATTACCAAAATTGTTAATTAGTTTAAAACCTCATGTATCATGTTATTCTCCAAACTGCGTTATATTCATGATCTTGTGACATATACACAATTCTAACAAGTATAATCTATTCCAAGCAAAACAGCAACAGAACAATGAAGAGAGGGGAAAAAAAAAATTCATACCCGGTCAACCATAAAATCAATGGCATCAGCCATAACAGGATCCACTGGGCCAAAGGCAAAGTTTCCTAAAAGAATCTTCTTCAGCATGAACGCAGGCATGAGCCAAAAGCTGCAAAACACAAAATGACTATTAGGCATTCAGATTCTGGATATAAAGATCAAAGGATATGCATTTCATGAAATAATTACTTATTAGGAATTGGCAGCACTTTATATTCCACCTTTGAATGGTACAACTTCCAGTGCAGATTTACTATTGACAGCTTAACCACTGCTTTTACATCTCTAGTGCCTGTGGTTAGTGTAAAATGGTCACTAACTGGTGCCCAGATGCTTCACATTATTAAAGCTGGATGACAAAAAAGCTCAAAGTGCATCAATAGCCACCCTGAACCACAGAGCCCCAAGCACAATTATACTCCGGGAAGAAACACCCAAAAGGAATTTATCATCATGGATATCTGGGAAAGACAGGCATTGCAAGATGTGACCTCTACAGGACTACAGGCGGTCCCTGGGTTACATACAAGTTAGGGACTTTAGTGAATAAGTTTATACTTAAGTTGAATTTGTATGCAAGTCGGAACAGGTAAATTTTTTTAAGTGTAACTCCAGCCCCCCCAATTTTTTTTTAGTTTTGGATAGCATAGGGAAGGGTCAAGGTTCTTTTGCTGTCTGTTCCTGTTGTTCAGAAGATATTATAATTTAAAACATTTTTTTTTATTTAAAATGACACAGCAAAAAAAGTTTTTCTATTTTTAATTTTATAAACTTTATTTTTTACTATTTGTTTGCATTTTTAATTTCTATTTATTTAACTTTTTCTTTACTTTTTTTTTGACTTTTTAATTTAATTTTTTTAAACTTTTTTTTGTATTTTAATGCTGGGAGCCATAGCCAGCCTGCTATTTGATATTTCAAATTGCAATAGCCAACAGCAGGCTGGATATTACATCTGCCCACTGCCTGCTGTCAATCAGCAGAGGAGGGGCCTGAAGCAGAAAGTTCTCTATCAGGTTCCCCATGCTGATTGACAGCAGACAGTGGGCGGGTGCAAAAGCCGGCTTGCTATTGGCTATTGCATTTTACAATATCCAATAGCAGGCTGGGTATGGCTCCCAGCCTGCGATGAAGAGGAGGCAGGGGGCGGGGCAGAGGAGCTGCGGCCGGACCAGGAGACCGGAGGATCGTCCGGACCGGGGAATCCGACGGAACGGCTGAAGAGGAAGCCAGCACATCAGTGGAGGTACGTGGGGCATCGGTGGTATGCAGCGGTCTGTGTCCCCGCTGCCTCCGCCAACACAGGCGCGGAGAGCAGCGGGGATTTAAAAGGACACAGGCCGCTGCAGCCACAGTTCTCCTAAATGTACTGGTGGCTGCCGGTACATTTAGGAGAACTTTGGACCCTGTTCGTAAGCATGGATTGTCCGTAAGTCGGACGTCCGTAACCAGGGAACTGTCTGTATATAAAAAAGGGACAAGAAAACCTCAACCAATAACTGGTGAATTTAAAAAAGCCATGAAAATAACCCACAATAAGGACTACAGCCCTTTGTGGGGGGAAAAATACTGATAACTGTCTGCATGTACCTCGGTCAAACAAACACGCAGGAGATTTTTACAACATAAGGCCGATTTCCTTAAAGAATGACTCCAGCCAACAACTGAAAACCAAGCGAATAGCCAATGTTATCTAGGAAAAATTGTAACTAATAAGTTCAAAACTACAACTCAGTGGAAACTGTCACTGGTGGCATCCTCCTAATAACACTATATCCCCACCCTTGCTTCAAGTCACAATGACATGGGTCAAGTATGCAGATCAAGAAGTCAGAGCGAAGTCCTCATCTGCATACTTGTTTGTGGTTATTGGAGCCAGGGGGTATACATGACAGCCAGGAACCGAGCAATTGCAGAATGCAAATTCAGGCATTGAAGCCTCCATGAAAAAGGAACCAGTAGTCTGGCACTGCTGACTTGTTAAAATAGAAAATGACTGGCTTTTGATCCTCTTAACTATACTATACTTTCTAATCACTGACCGGAAATGTATGCAGACTGGGAATAGGAGTTAAACTGCTGCATGCTTATTCCAGGGTCCAGGATTCTGACAACTCACAAGAGATCAGGAAAAGCGGTCTCTATTACTCCCAGCACAAGTTTCTGGCTTATAAATAATAATAAACAGCTTTTAGAATAAAAAAAAAAAAACCACCAC
>NW_017307241.1:17576-17895 GCF_000935625.1 Nanorana parkeri | reverse complement strand
AAAAACAGTTTTAAAAAAAAAAAAAAAAAAACCACCACAACAACTGTCTGCACACAGACATTTTTATGTCAAGAGCACCAAACAATCCACAAAATCCGGGGAGCTCCATTATAATATCACCTTTGGGAATAAAGTTAAATAGTTGACCCATTCCCATCTATTGGCCAATAAGGTCATTGCCATATCTATCAGCCATTCCCAAACCATGGGAGAGGGCAGACCATATCTACAAAATCATTAAGTGATGCTTTTAAAATTCTTAAACCACTGAAGGCCATAATAAATGAAGAAAGAGGGCTGCAGGTGCAAACATTCTCCC
>NW_017307241.1:16917-17550 GCF_000935625.1 Nanorana parkeri | reverse complement strand
TGAGGTCTGCAAGATGCAATGCCAATTATCTTAAAATATTCAGATGTTTAGCATTTTTAAATTTAAAAAAATAAATAAAACAAAAATAACAAAAAACACATCTATTACACAGGTAAATACAGAGTGCAGGAGGCTAGATTATGCTCTATGCTCACCCATTTGCTGTCCAGGTCTGGTTGAAGATGGATGTGTCACTGAAGGAATTACACAGGATGAGGGACTGGACTCTGGGGGACTTGTGTGTGTACTCTGCAAACTTCTGGGCCAGAAAGCCACCAAGAGATGCTCCAAACAGGTGAACCTATCCAATGACAAACAAAGGAGGTACGCTAAATTCAGATCCAAAAATGGAAAAAAGAAGAATTCTACACGTCACCAATATTATCCCTCCCAAGGATTTAACTCAAAGAGCTCTGCTAAGCAACAAGTTAAAGTAGTTTTTCCCCATAGCTCTCCTTAGGGTAACAGGAGGACACAAACTAGCGCCCTCCTGTTACCCTAAGCTCAGTATACCGCGAGCTACAGGTTGCGGTATACAGAGACGCCGGAGCGGATCCCGACTTAGACGACGGGATCCGCCCAGCTGCGTGAGTGACAGCTGGCTCTATCTAGAGGCAGAGCCAGCTGTACCCC
>NW_017307241.1:401-15858 GCF_000935625.1 Nanorana parkeri | reverse complement strand
CCCCCCCCAAAAAAAAAAAATGTTGGTGAGGTCTGCAAGATGCAATGCCAATTATCTTAAAATATTCAGATGTTTAGCATTTTTAAATTTAAAAAAATAAATAAAACAAAAATAACAAAAAACACATCTATTACACAGGTAAATACAGAGTGCAGGAGGCTAGATTATGCTCTATGCTCACCCATTTGCTGTCCAGGTCTGGTTGAAGATGGATGTGTCACTGAAGGAATTACACAGGATGAGGGACTGGACTCTGGGGGACTTGTGTGTGTACTCTGCAAACTTCTGGGCCAGAAAGCCACCAAGAGATGCTCCAAACAGGTGAACCTATCCAATGACAAACAAAGGAGGTACGCTAAATTCAGATCCAAAAATGGAAAAAAGAAGAATTCTAAACGTCACCAATATTATCACTCCCAAGGATTTAACTCAAAGAGCTCTGCTAAGCAACAAGTTAAAGTAGTTTTTCCCCATAGCTCTCCTTAGGGTAACAGGAGGACACAAACTAGCGTCCTCCTGTTACCCTAAGCTCAGTATACCGCGAGCTACAGGTTGCGGTATACATGGATCGAGAGGTGAGCGAACCCGGTATGTGTTCGCTCACCTCCCGATCTACTGAGCCGACCTGTGACAGTCTCATTGTCACAGGTCGGCTAGAACTATGAGGTGAGTGCAAAGCACTCACCTCATAGTTCTCCTTTAAACTCGCAAACCTTTTTTCAATAGTGAATCCAGATCAGACTAATATAAATTGCCCAGCAAAGTATTTCCTGAAAAATTTGCCCAAGCACTTAATCAGTTATCACATTGCTAAAACAGCTCCAACTCTCTCAGCTCCACTTCCCTAAATGCCCTGTCCAGCACAAGATCACAAGGGAGATTACATACATACATACATACATACATAATGGGCTCTTTAAAGTGGACGTTCAAAAAAAACAAAACACTTTGTAGCATTCGAATGCCACCCACAATTTAAAACAAAATCATACAATTTAATTTTTTTGTTTTTTTTTGTTCTGATGGATAACCTGTTTCCAACATCAGTATACCAGGAGGCTTCCCCACAGTGCCAGATTAATTTTCCTTTATCTGACACAATGTAATTAGGGGGGCTGGCTGCAAGAACCCGGAAGAGACAGTCAACTCCCGATGATGAAAAAAAAGAAAATGAGGGCATGGGACAGTATGTGGAGCAGAAAAGAGGTTGGGAGTGGGGATGAGGACTACCCAGGATTTGCAGGGCTTGTGACTATGTGTTTTCTGGATAAAAGAACATCAGAAAAAACTGGTAAAAGGAAATTATTTTTTGGGGGCGAGGATGGGCGACGTTTCTCTTTAAGCTCTTACGGTACTCACAGGGGGCGTCAGACCGTTGGTTACACAGAGGGCGCAGGGATCTGGCTCTGCAGAACGGTGGTGAGAGACAGACTTTCTGGTATGGCTGTGGGTTGCTTTACTGTCTAATTGAACAGTAGGAATATGGTACCATACATGTCTAATGAACAAGAAGGCTACTCCCATATTTATTTTTAATTATTTTGGGCTTTAATGTTTATGGCAATTACACTGACACACCAGGCACTCTGTGGGAGATAGTAAGGAACCTTCTGTGCATGAATTGTAGAATACATCTATTGCATTAATATATAAAGGAAAAGGAGTTCTCTCATCAAAGACAAAATGAGCAGGGTGGACTATGCTATATCATTGCTGAAACAGAAAACAGAACTTCTGCCCAGATAGACTTGTACTCCCTCTGTATGCATTTCAAGGCTTGCTTTTCAGTTCTGACTGGGGTACTTCCTTGATTCATAAATTTACATGTATGGATCACATAAAAAAGGATTCCAGAACAGACATGGAAGGTAAATACTCTTAATGTGTTTGGCCACATACAACAAGGCTATCTGTTGCACTAGAATCATTTACAAGTCTGCATTTGGGTTTTAAATGCTCTATTCTGGAGCATGCAGTCCTGACACTTCACATTAAAAAGGGAATTTGTCAGGAGAGAAAGCTAGAAGGTGCCATTTCTAATCTACACATGCCAGAGCTTTCATTTTAATCTTTGATTCACCCTCAAACGCAGTCAGTACTATCCCGAAAATGTGCCTTAAGGAAAGCAGTCCACACCTGAAAATGATCCATAACCCAGCACAATATTCCAAGCATTAGAGAATTAATATTCTACAATCTGGGACAATTACAAAAATGTGCAAAACGCTTGGATTTAAAAACAAAAATATGGGAAGTAGGGCTGCAGCTAACGATTATTTTCATAATCTATTAGTTAGCCGATTATTAACTTCGATGAATCGATTAATTGGATTTTACATTTTTTTAAAAATTACATTTGTGGCAATACCCGACATGTGTAGCGCATGCGTCGTTTTTTTATGTAGGTGTAACCGACTTGTGTTTGTTAGTATACGCGCGCTTGCAGGGTTGGGGGGACTTTCAATTTTTTGAAAGGGGGATTTTTACACCCCATTGCCATCACATGGGGGGCTCACAATGCGCTCACCAGATGTACACAGAAGTTTTCGATCTCAAATCAAAGACGACAAGGTCCGTTCTGTGTGTTAACGGGGGAGAGGAGAGAAGCTGTAAATCTTGACTACACAAAGAACGGACCTTCCCTTCTTTGATTGAGAGAGAAAACCTCTGGGTAGTCTGGTGAGTGCATTAACCCCTTCGTGACGGGAGACGTACAGTGTACATCCTGTCACTTTGTGCCTATATGACTGGCCACGTACACTGTACGTGACGAGTTATATCAGGCTTTGTAATGCCGGTATTTGCTGATTCTCAGCATTTAACAGTCATTCATTAATGTCTCAGTATTGAGGCATTAATTAATGAAATAATTAAGCTTTTTGTAAAAGCTTCTTCCTTTCAGTAATGAAAGAATGAAGCCGTTACATGCAAATAGAGGACCGCAATTTGCGATCCCGTATTTGACAGCTCAAAATAGCAGAGAGGCAGCAGTGACTCACCTCACCTCTCTGCTATTTGTTTTGACAGCTTGAGAGCCCGATGTTTAGATACATTTCACTCAAAAGATACAATGTATATCTTTTGAGTGAAATGTATCAGTTCTGATCGTCTAGGCACGATCAAAGAGCTTTTAGTGAGATCTGAATCTGACTAAAGTCAGGATCAGTCTCTAAGGTTATTATTAGCTGTTCCTAAGTTTGGATCAGCCTAATAGCCAAAAATAAAATAAAAAAGTTAATTTATCAAGCTGTCATAGTGATTGCTTGATATAAACTGACAAGAAAAAAAAAAGTTTTTTTATTTTATTTTTATTTTTTTTACAAAGTGTAAAAAAATTAAAATAAAGTGTAAAACAAAATTAGGAAAATATAAATTATATATAAATATATTTTTTATACTATAATTAATATAAAAAAATTCTAAAAAAAAAAAAAAATAATCAAAACTTGTGAAAAAAGTGTTTTCTTGTTTTTTTCCTCATTTTTTTTATTTTATTCAAACTAAGTGAGGGGTTAGGTACACATATGTGATATAATTATATAGCCCTATCTGTCCTCTAAAAAACAATATATAATATGTGTGGGTACATTTAGTAAGAAAGTATATTACTGCTGTGGAAGAATCACACAGCAAAAATTTTAAAAATGTGTCAGTCATTTATGAACAGAACCTGAAAACTAGCTCAGTCATAAAGGGGTTAAACAAATAAGGAGCACTGACAGCTGACACTCTGAGATATATAACCAAAAGGAAACAGGTTAATCAAGTGGAAAAAGAGCGGACACTTGTAACACTGTGGACTGTCTTAACGGACGGAAGGAGGAGCAGCAGCGGAGGTACAAGGGGGGGCAGCGGGGGATTTCAGAGTCACCGGCCGGAGTCCCTTGTCCCCTCTCGTGCCGGCTACATCGGTGTGTGAAAGGGACACAGACCGCTGCAGCCCGCACTAGCAGGGAGAAGAGACTACTGACGGTGGCTCTGAAATCCCCCGCTGTTCCCCCTCGTACCTCTGCTGCCAGCAACTAATCGAAAATCAACTAATCGATAATGGGAATAGTTGCCAACTATTCTTATCATCGATTTAATTGATTCGTTGTAGCAGCTCTAATGGGGAGCATGCATCAGGACCAAAAGAAATTTTGTTTACATAACTGATAAAGGAATCCCTCTATTTGACTGTGATAAGTACAATATCATATAAATAATAGGTTTTATCTTCAGAACAATTCTGTGTTTTTCTTTCAGCAGATGCTGAGAATGAAGTTTGTTTCTGTGCGCTTTATAAATGCAAACTGTAAAATAGTGATTTTTTTTTTTTAGAGGAAGGTTACATACACAAAAGTGATGATTCATTATTCATCATTGTATGTACAGTATGCACGTTAGCGTGCTACTCTAATGCATTATATCATCCAGCTTACCTTATCTAAGTGCAAATCATCCAAAAGTTTTCTGAATCCATCACAGAACTCCAAGTGATCCCAGTACACCGGATACTGAAGCTGGAAAGACAGCAGGCAAACTATGATATGACAAATAAAACATAGAAATGATCCTAATTTCATTCAGTTTTATGTTCATATTAAAATAAAATCCTTTGCCATTCTAAAACAGAGAATACTTCTTGTTTCTGACTCACTCTGCGTCACTGTGGGATCATGTGAGTTCCCGTCTTTCTGCTCTGGGGGTGTAATATCTCCTGCTGGAGCTGTATGTGAACTATGATAGGTCATTTGGGTCAATCACATGCCGTTCTAGCATTAGACTTTTATTATTCAGCAGAATACGATGTAGCTGAGAAGGGGGGCATACCTGGTGATCCCCATTATGTTAACTGCCATTTACAGTCCCTCCCTCTCGGCTTGAGAGCCATTTAAGCCTGGATGAATCTAGATTAAATATTTTAAAAGACAATGACCTAGGTAGAAAGTTCATAATCACAAGTCTCTTTAACTATGCAAGTGTAAAACATTAGGAAAGACCTAAGAAAAAAGAAAAATGCAGTTACTTGTCATTGAACGATCAGGTGGGAGCAGAGGTGAGGAGGGGATTTTGGCCACCGGCGCCGTAAACATGCACCGCTGTTCACAGGAATACTGCGGGACCTTGCTGAGGTCCTCAGCCGTCTTCCTGAGAAGCTCTGCGTTTGTTTCGGGCGCCAGCTTTAGTTTAACAATTTAAAGTGCTGTATCGGCGCATTGTTTTGGGGCATTACAGGAGTAAAAGTACTCAGTGTTGTACAGTATTGGCAACTATACCGATCCCTAGTACATTTAAAGCCAAAATTGTGTTTAACCAATTTGTGTATAGTGGTGAATAGTTAAAATCCCCAACAGATGGCAAAAAAACACACCGCTTCCCACTGCAAAGCTTTCCCTTCATTTCCTGTCCTGTAGACACAACCAAAATCATGAGGAAACCCCTCTGAAGTAATGGAAATCCCCTCACACACAGCTGTAAAAGTTCACATCTGTGTTCTCGTGGAAACTCTAAAATTTGCATTTTCTGATGACTGCAGCTTCCAGTTACAGTGGTAACCAGAATAGAGAATTACAAATCCTTTATATGAAGAGAACCTAAATACCTTCACAGCTTACAGTGTCACCTGCCTGCTGATCAAGCAATTTACCAGATGGGTAATGCTTATTTCATATCTAATACACAGGCTGCAGGAAGAGTTGTGATCTTTACCAGGAACAGGGTTTCCCATTGCATGGCTATAGCGAAGTGCAACACTGGATGGGAAGAGTTACAAATCCTTTGGCAGGTAAACAGAAATTATTTCAACACCATAGGAGTATTTAGTCTCTTGCTTGGAATCTCCCATCAATAATAATTTCCCTATCAGTGCCAGTAACTCCATGAAACACAGCATGAGGATATAATACAAACATTTCCTTCTTAGACCTGTAGATTCTATCGAGGTGACTGATCTGTAGAAGCTTCCTAACAATTAGAAGTACCAAGGTCAAAGCATTTATCCTTAAAGTGGAAGCAAGGGTTAGTGCAAGTCTATTCTGCCATAAAAGCTTCTTTCTACCAATTTTTTTAACCCCTTCATGACTGAGGCCTTTCCCCATTTTTTTGCACCCATGTTATATTCCACATTTTAGCCCTGAAAATGACTTAAAACCCCCCAAACATTATATATTGTCTGAAAGCCAAGACCCTGCAGGATAAAATAGTGGCAGTTGCAAATTTTTATGTTGCACAATATTAGCGCAACTCCTTATCAAACCCCAAAATATAGTGAAAGATGCACTTAAATGCCCCAAAACACAATAAAATACCAATTTTTAAAAATCAAATATAAAAGATGGTTACAACGAGTAGATACCCAACATGCCCAGGATAAAAATTGTGTGCGGCGACAAAATTCAGCACCCCAAAAACTCCATAGACGACGCTTTAAAAGCCCCCCGCTTTAATACTGGCCCTAGAATTATTGCTCACTCCTGCATGCACTCCTGCGTGCACGGGGATACCCAACATGTGTAGCGTGTTCGTCGTTTTCATACGTGGGCGCACCTGACGCGCGTTTACTTGAAAACGCGCGTGCTCGTGGGGGCCTTTAAACATTTTTTTTGACATTTTATTTAATGTTAATTTAAAATTTACTTTAATTTCTATCACATAGGTTAGGCTTACAAGCTCCCCATGCCATAGCAGATGGTGGTGACAGGTACTCTTTAAGGTGATGCTGGGGGTCCAAAAGACCCCCCGTGTCACCTTTACACTAGAAATAAGCTATTGAAGTGCAGATGGCACTTCAATAGCTTATAGCTGGGCTTCAGGAGCCCAGCACTGACAGCTATGGGACCGGAAGTGTTGCAATCTGCATCGCTTCCGATCCCATAGAAAGGGGAGGGGGATTGACGAATAAAAATTCGTCCATCTCCTCGCCAGCTTCCCTCCGACACCAAACAAGCCGTCCCGGGCCCGTAGGAGGGGCAACGGAGCCCAGGAAACACGGCGGGGGTGTCCCGTTCACTGGCCCGTAGAAGCGATCTGGCGGAAGCTGAGCCGCCAGAAACGCTTCTACTGTAAAGCCGACAGTCGGCTTTACAAGTTTAAACAGAGTCCCGGCAGTCTGTTTAAACAGACCCCGATGCCAGCGACGTACACTGTACATCGTTGGTTGTGAAGGGGTTAATCTATATGCTCAGCTGCGCACACACCCAGCATGACAAGATGAAGTAACTACTGTGTACATGTGCAGGAGTCACATCATCGGGCCTGGCCAATCAAGCGGCCGAACACTTGAAACCAGGAAGAAGACCAGGGCAATGATAAAAGCGCTGGAACGGGAGAAGTGCATTGCAGGAGGGGGATCGGTTTGGCAGGTAAGTTTGTCATATTATGCTGCACATACTACACACGATGGCTAAAAGCTCCTTTTAATAGCTTTACTTCCACTTAAAGAGTGGGTTCTCAAGGCCACCGCACATACAGTACATACAAATACACTTGGCCTAACTTACTCACCGTGCACCAGAAAACGAGAAATATTAAAATACTAAAATATACTCCTCCCAATAGTTTGTGCTGGCGTGTGATACTGCAGCCGTCACATGTCAGCTCTATAGCTTGAGAACGGAGTGATCACAAACTGCTGATCGCTCAGCTCATGGTTTCTCCCTGCAGAGAGGGGTAACTGGTCATTCACTGCTCCCTGCAGGGATTCCCCCTCTCCGTTCCTCTAGCTCTCATTGGAGGGACAGAGAGGGGAGGGGGCGGGCACACCTAGCTCTGGCTCTAGAGAGACAGAGCCAGCTTGTCAAATCGGGCAGCGGGGTGAATCCCTACAATATTGTCCGGAAATTTCCCTGCACAGAGCGGCTCTGTGCAGTCAGCATAAAGCAGGCTATATGTCTGCTATATGTTGACTTTGGGTCACAGGAGGACATGTCCTCCTGTTACCCAAAAGAGAACTAATGCCAAAAAAAGATTTGGCTATAGTTCTCTTTTAAAGAAAGAGAATCTGGGTTCTATATTTAAAGGATCAGTACACTCAAAAAATGATTATTTCAGTTCTAAGTACAATATAAATGGCTTAGTTAAGCCATTGGCTGTTTACATCTTGGATTCAGCAAGAGACAGATCTCATTGCTATAATCCCCCAGCTACTTTACCTAGGAGTTGACACCTTTTCATGCTACAGCACCTCCTGATACATATTTCATGATGTAAAAAACAAAAAACAAAACAAAATCTAATTCATATAGGGAGAGTTAAAAAGGAGAACTAGGAGGTGAGTGAAAATCACTCATCCTCATAGTTCGAGCCGACGTGTGACAATGAAACTGTGACATGTCGGCTCAGTAGATCGGGAAGTGAGTGAACACATACCGTCGCTCGCTCACTTCTCGATCATCTTCCTGCAGAGAGCCGTGACCGTCAGTCACCGCTCCCCGTAGGGATCCCCCTCCCCGCTCCTCCAATGCTGACAGGAAGAACGGACAGGAGGGGGCGGGCACAGCTGGCTCTGCCTCTAGATAGGCAGAGCCAGCTGTCACTCACACAGCTGGGTGGATCTCGACAGCATTGTCGGGATCCGTCCCAGCTTCGGCGGTTTCAGTATACCGCGAGCTGTAGCCCGCGATATACTGAGCTTTGAGTCATGGGGGGTCACTAGTATATGTACTCCCGTGAACCTTAAGAGAACTATGGGGAAAAAACACTTACCCCATAGTTCTCTTTTAAACTCAAGAATGGCACAGAAGACCCAGGAACTCAATAGCAGTAATTTCACCAATAGATTACCCGAGGGATACAAAAACTGCGAGGTGGTTTAAAGCTCTAGTACCCACCAATACGGGAAATATCTGTTCTGAGCTGGCCAACCCCTGATATCAAGCCACAAATCTTATCTGAAACTCCTATAAAGAAATAAGCTACATCCATACCTACAAAGCTACATCCATACCTACAATGCACAGCTAACTGATACAGGATCTAGGATATCTTGAAGAAACTCCAAGAACTCTGTTATGCAGAGCAAAGTAGACTGGAAAAGCATTTGGCATGTAGGACAACTGGACAAAGAATGCATTCTCTTATTATGTAAGCTGTTGCGTGAGCACAAATAGAAGAATAGGAATTCTTATTTTTTCAGTTCATTAGTTTAGGATCCACCAACACAACAGAGACTGTTATCTACATTTGCTAAATGATGAAATTTGCTATAATTTTCAAGAGGACAAGTTTGAGGATAATAACATTAGCCGAGTTTGTGGGAGGAGTCGGAGCCTTCAGGGCTCTAAAACACGGAGGGGTAAGGAGGACGCATCCGCAGCTGACTTCCGGCGTACCCTCCCACCCTTCCCCCTTATTATTATTTTCAAAGCTTACTTGAGTACGCCCCCTTATTTGGCGTACTGACCATAAAAAATCATGGTACACCTCAGGTTGTGTGGGGTAGGGAGGTCAACATGGCCTTGGTATGGGTTTGTATCACGTACAAGGGGGCAACATGCGGGGGCCCGCGAGATTCCGAACACAAACATATACAGAGCAGGACTTCTTCAAGCATTCTAAGCTTGGTTACAATATTTTAGACACATAGCTGTACAGTCTTCTGCTGCACTCTACAAAGTAACGATAGACAATAGGATATAGTACACATACATAATACAATGGGAACAAGAAAACTGATAGCTTACAATGTAAATGAAGAAGGAACAGATATGGAGGTATAATGAACAGATGAAAGGAAAGATAGAACAAGTTCCGATTCTCATACTCACAGCAATGACTCTATAACCCCAGCTGGTCAGTGCCAGGATTTGGTGGAAGAAAATGTCTGCGGTTCCACTGACTGGTGGCAGGAATATAATGGGGCAGCGTACACTGCGAGGGCCGGCGTCATATAGGGACCACACTTTGCTGTCATCGTCATCCACAATTATCTGAGATACAGATACAGAAAATGAGATTAACTTTTTATGTCTGTTAAGCATCAGAAGACTTATTTGATATCATTATAACCAATGCACAATGGACTCCTAATCAAGAAACAGAACTGTAGTATAAAGAATGAAGAGACTAAGAACATACGTGTAGTTTCAGCTTTCTTATAGGGGAGCACCAAGAACTGGGGTACTCGATTACACAGATACCAACTTCAGCTGGAAGTCAACACTTTGAATGGGCCCGCCAGTGCTTCATAAATGCCCAGTTACAGGCCAAGAGCAAGAGGCAGGTGGCACAAGGAGGTAGGCCAAAGTACTGGCTTCCTAGCGGAAATTGATATTTAGATAGTAGAACTCATTGGGTTTCAGGGATCTCATCATGCCCCAAAACGATGCTGAAACTACATGGTGGCACCTAGAGATGACTGCAATTAGCAGATTACAAACAGAATTTTGGCATATGTCCACACCTACCGTAGTTCCTAAAATAAAACTTAACGGGCACGTTCACTTTCTTACAACACCTGCACATACCTGTGTAATCCCCGCCAGCTGGTGTATGGTCTGTACACCGCAATATACAGCCCCACAGCATGTAATGAGCATAAGGCTGGCCATACACTGATCTATTTTACTCCTTCAACCATCGGGCTGAACAAGAAAAGTAGAGCAGATTCTTCCATCAACACTTGAGTGAATCAATCGTGGAATCCTGCTGTTTACATTGTATTTTAACAGCGGCTGCCGGGCACTGTCAAAATACCCAACGAGTATTCCTTGTCACCTGTGGACGAGGAAGCATGGAAGACGGCTTCCTTGCTAATCAGGAAGCCAGGTGGCTAGTCTTTACACACCGACTGGTTTCCTTAACCACTTCGAGACCAGGTGTTTAGACCCCCTTCCTGGCCAGGCCATTTTTCAGTATTCAGCGCTGCGATACTTTGACTTTCTAAATTGATGACCTGTGGGGGCTTTTAAAGTGTCTTTTATTGACTTTTTGGGGTACTGCAGTTTTTCGCCGTTTCACGGTCGCACGCAATCTGTAAACTGGGCATGTTGGGTATCGTTTTACTCGTTGTAACCTCATCTTTTATATTTCATTAAAAAAATGGGTAATTTGTTGTGTTTTGGGGCATTTAATTAAATTTGTCACTAAATTTTGGGGTTTAATAAGGAGTTGCGCTAATATTGCGCAACATAAAAATTTTCAACTACCACCATTTTATTCTATAGGGTCTTGGCATTCAGAAAATATATAATGTTGGGGGGGTTTTACGTCATTTTCAGGCCTAAAATGTGGAATATAACATGGGTGCAAAAATTGAAAAAAGGGCCTCAGTCATGAAGGGGTTAATAGAGCAGCTACTACTGCTCTATTATACCTCATTTGCTGAATTCAGCAAAACGTTTGATACGTATTGGAAACGTATAGAACCCCCGTCAATAAAGGAATGGTTTCTAAAAACAAATCATATATGCTCTATGGAAGAATTGTCTTTCAGCAGTCAAAATAAATATTCAACTTTTTGTGAAATATGGCAGGGGTGGTTTATATACAAGAATTCGGAAGAGTATTCATCAGTGATGACTTCACATAACTAATGTTCTCCACAAAAATGAAATATTGGTCTCTAGAAAATGCCTTTTATTCTCTTATGTATCATGGGAAATACCAAATAATGATAAAAAGAAAGGGCCGGATCAGGATGCCTTAGAATGTCTGTTTATTTTTGTATTTAAAGTGTCATAATCTCTTTATAGCCTGGATTGTATTGGGAAGATTGTTGTTTTGACACTATCAAGGGTAGTAGATTGAGATATAAGCATGTAGTTTCACATGATATATAGCGACAGATAAGGGGGAGGAGAGGTGAAGGGGGGAGGAGAGGTGAAGGAAGGGAAGGATGTTTTGATTAGTAATATTTTTTGTGACCATTTTCCAGGCCACCTATAGTCATTTACATATATACGTGTTGATATAATTGGGCACAATTAATTGCATTTTTGTATAAAGATACACACTATCACACTATGATCAACTAAAGGTGATCCACTTCCCACTTTGATAAACTATTGGTGGTGCACAAAATATTTGGCACACAGAACACTGATTTATGAAAGGCACCAAATCATTGTTCAAGTAGCTATGTAGTAGTTATGTAGCTGGTACATAAGACCCCTGGAAATAAGCAGTCTCTTGGGCACAGATACCAAATCCAAGGGAGTAGTGGCAAACAGTGCAGTGTTTATTGGTGCTATTTACAAGTCTCCACAGGTGCTGTACATACAGGGGCTCACAAAAAAAACCCAAAAAAAACGAACAAAATAAAACCTAGCCGTACCCCGGCACTAACTTCATACACAAAAAAATATAGGTCCTAACTAACAGGCTGACCAGACCTACCGCTTGTCAGCCTCCACATAAACTGTTTGTAAAGTTTTCACTAACCTTGCAGCTCTCTCAGGCCTTGTTCACACCAAATGCAGAGCAGATCTGCATGAGTTTCTGGACATGCAGTGCAGTGGGTTGTGCCAGGTTTTTGATGCGTTCCGGGCCGTTTTTTTTTTTTAGTTTAATATGGGCTTTCAGTGCGTTCCAGGGTGTTTGCATGCATTCCAGAGCAGGTAAAATAGGGCCTGCTGCAGTTTTTTTTACCTGCTCTGGAACGGAACCCTGCAATGTGAACTGGAGCTAAAAATACCATTGTAATACATTAGACGCAGTTTTGCTCCGGTCTGCAAGTGCTCTGCTCCTGGAACGCGCTTGGTGTGAACAAGGCCTCAGGGCCTGTTCACACGACGTCCGTTTTCTGTGGTGACCTGATCCGTACGCTCCTGCACTAAAAATGCATCTCAATGTATGCCTATGTGTTTTATGGGCTACAGTTAGTTGATAAACAACTAATCCTGGCTGAAAACACCTGGAGTAGAAGGTTTTGGGTTTCGGCTATAGACAGCATGGTCATATTTTAATGCTAACCGTATTAGTTTGTGTGATGGGATCATGACTTTTGCACATTATTTTAAATGGCAATTGAAGGGCATCTATGATTCAAAAACTCAAAATAAATATGTATTATATTGTATGTTGAATTTCCATAAGTTCTATCCCTTTCCTAATAACTAGGGATGCACCAAAATTCTGGCCGAAAATGGGACCTCTTGCCAAAATGCCGAGGGTGCCATCTTTCGGCTGAAATTGCGGCGCATGCCTGGTTTCTCTCCTCCCCGGTGGGCGTTGCTCTCTGTCCCCTCTCACACAGTGCAGCATCCAGCGAGGAGAAGAGAAGCTGTCAGAGGAGGCCGAGCGGTGCGGGGGAGGAGAGCGTTGTGAGCATCTGGGCGTGTCACTAGAGGCCGGGCCCTCCTCTCCTACCGCCCCCCTCAGCCACCTGTGACAGATCAGAATGGAGAGCGGTGTGGGAGCGGAGACAGCCATGCGCTGTCACAGGAGCCCGAGCCAGCGGTGAGGGGCAGGAGTCAGATGTCAAAATAGGCCGAGCTCTCCTCCCGCACCGCCCGATCAGCTGGGACAGTGATTCAGGATGGAGAGCGGTACAAGTACTCAGCGATCAGCTGATCACTGAATGCTTGTAAATGCCTGGACATAGTACGGGGTACTATGTACCAGTTATGAATGAATGGAAAGTGATCTACATCCCCTCCTGTTCATTCATGATTGTGAACACAGTAAACACACTATCTCCACAAGTTATGAATGAATAGGAACACTCAGTATAGAGGATTCCTGTTCATCTATAACAAGGGCTGCAGAAAAAGAGATTGAGGACTCGGTGTCCTCAAATCGCTTTTCCTATTTTAAAAAGGGAAATATCAGGGGTCCGTTTAGATCTTTGATATTTCCACAAAGCCCCCAACAATAAAGCAAAAAAAATATAGATTTAATAAAAATAAAATACTTAAAAAAAAGGTTAGAAAAAAAAAAAAATATTTTTCGGTCTGACTTTTTAATTTTCATTTCTGTGCACCTCTACTAATAATCATATTAATCTAGAGATTTGTAAATTTACTTATTGAAGTTACCCAAAGGATGTACTTCCTCAACGCATGATCGCAATTTCACTCAGCCCTGTGAAAATGCTCTTCCTTGTGTCATCATTCCCACAACATCTACGCAATGCAACATTATAATAAAGTTACTATTTCTGGAAGCAATGCATGATGGGATATGTAGGTCTTGAGAAATTGAGACTGCATCACATCAAGCAGCAGGGAAAGGGATGCAAAGCACACTGGGAATCCAGGAAGTTATAAAAGTAATGGCCAGCTGGAAGGCAGCACTCGCTACATAAAAGGGATTTTTTTCCAGTAAGCTTTGATTGCATTATCAAAAACAACTCTACTATGTATTCCTATTACAATGCTGATGTTATAACAGGAGAGTATATGCTGGGACTTTAGTAAAACATTTTGGTTCTTTATAGTTATCTCTGAAGTTCTGTACACCATTTCTTTCTTTTTTTTGTATATAATAGTTTTTGATTTAAGGAACAGGTCCAATCTAGAGCCAGGAATATATTCATAAACTGCCGTTTAGGTTTCCTTGTAATGAATGACTTTAAAAATCAGGTTAATAATTAAAGAAACCTCAGGCTTGGTTGAGGAAAAGTAAACAAGAGCCGAGAGTCTGGGAGTGACAAGCTCTTCCATAACCTGTTTTTTTTTTTTTAACAAAGTATCTTATTTAACAATGCCGAAATGTTTAGAGTGTTGGGTATAAAAAATAAATACATTTCTAATAAGTGTGTGCACTTACTGTATACAGCATGTCAATGGTCATTTGTTGTAGTAACAGCAGATTAATGATAAATACTGGTGCCCATCCCATCCGCAACGTCACCCTGACTGCCAGCTCAGTATAAATTGCCTTCTATATTCATTGTACTTCTGTTCCTCTACAATTATATTACATACTATTTTTTAGTTTGTGTGCTGCACAAAATGATAAATTCAGCATATTTCAACCTGTGACTTCATCAGAGGGCCAACAAGTTCAAAGCTATACTCGGAAGCAGGGAGGCCATTTGGTCAACAGGCACCCAGCAACCAAGGAGGCCGTGCGGCCAACAGGCTCCCAGCAACCATTGGTCTTAATTACCTCCAATTTTCTTTATTCCAAAATAGTGGTATTTGGTAATAAATTTATCGCAGCCATAGCAACATATTAGAAAAGTATTGCAAACAAAAACTTTTTTTGCATAGGTCATTAACTATGTAACTGTCATGAAGGAATTTGACGCAACAGTTCAAGATACAGCCATAATGCCACAAGTGTGTCGCAGAGCCTTTATTGAATTGCCCCTGTATGTGCAAATTATGGGCAAGGAGACATCTGCCCATATGTAAGCAATGTGGCCGACCCAGTGTGTGATTTGCCTGAGAATATGTGGCAAATGTGCTTGTTACTCCTTGCACCCTTCTACCCCATGAGGAGGCCTCACATCAAAAATCATAAAATTCTAATGTACACAGATACAAATACCAAACAGGTGATTGGGACACTGAAAGCATTAGGTGTATTTACA
>NW_017307241.1:0-300 GCF_000935625.1 Nanorana parkeri | reverse complement strand
ATATCTAAGGTAAAAGGGGGGACAAGAGACGCAGGGATACAGGGGGGGGGGTTGATCCCCTGGTCGGGGCGCTTTTGGAGTAAGCGTGGCGCAATATGCGCATTCAGGCATGTGGCAAAACAGTGCATAACAATACAGTGATGGGGCCCCTCAATGGAACTTGGCAATCATTTTACCGGAAGCGTAGTGTGTTAGGGTAAAAGACAATCGCCAGTTTTACAGAGTTACTAATAAAAAAAAAAAATTAAATTAAATAGATTAACAGGTTTTAAAGCAGACCATATCACGCGGATAGCATTG
>NW_017307240.1:649830-674871 GCF_000935625.1 Nanorana parkeri | reverse complement strand
TTAAGTCTAAAAACTTGTCTTATACGCCGGCAAATACGGTACCTTGATCCTCGGTCCGGCAGGCTCCAGCAAGGGTTTGTTTTTTTCCAGACTGGAGTTCAGCTTTAAGTTTACAGTGTCATTTAGTGCTCACAGTTTTTCTCAGCAGCTTTTTTTCTAATTGACAATTATAAATATTCAGAAAAAATTGTATTTAATAATTTAAATTTACCTTAACATAAAGGAAACTTGTCAGTTCCCCTTTGATGCATTTCAAAAGTAGTTGTGTTTCACAGCAGTGATATCTCAAAAAGAAGTGAAGGCTTTATCGTTTTTATTCAAATAAATATGTTACACCTCTAATAACACTGGATAGATTCAAAACATAAGTAGATCTGAATATAAGTATAAATATACAGTAAGAATGACATCAGTAAAGTTAATTTGTTATGATAGATATAATCATGATAAACACACAAGGCAAATGTCTTGGGTATTGTAATTAATAAAAATATTGAAAACCAATAGTGCATAAGTCTGTAATAACTACAAAGCCCCTTGGGCTCATTTAAAGTGCACCTATGGCTGGCCTATGGACATTCAAATTTTCAAATATTCATGATAATTCAGTAAAAGAGCTTTAAAACAAGCCACCCTTGACCTCACTAGATACATCTGCTGTGAAATAAGTTATTGAAAAATATAATCAAAGATCGCAAGAATTACGGTACTGTAATTTAAGTCAGGTTTCAGCTGATTTTTAGGAGTTTAGAAACACCTTATGTGGATTTACAATATAAGGCTTTCAGGCCTTGATTCTGCCTCCTATGAAAAGCAAAGAAGAGGGGAGTTGTGTTTTCAGTACCCCTATTGTAAAAGTTGAAGATGAATTTATCCAAAATGCCTATAGCTATAGAAGTGACTGCGGGCTTGTTTTAAAGTGCTTTTAATACTTGTTTGGAATATATAAGTTCTTTAATGTACACGTGAATCAGAACAATGGCAGATGACTGCTGATTGTCATGGCTTTTCCCTTCTCAAAGGCCTATGTGTTACTGATGAATAAAACAGGATTCTCATAGCTCATCTCCTTCCATATCCACGGGATTGATATGACCATTGGTTAGTGGTGTAGGTGATGTATTTACACTGAATTCTTTTAAAAGGTCCTCCTTGTTTTCTGAGATCAAGGGTTTTAACTTATCACAAGAGAAGAGCAAAGCGAACCGCAAGAGGCAAAAAACCGAGCCTGCTGCAATGATCACAACTGCAAAAAAGAAAAAAAAAATTAATAGCATCAATTATATAAAACAATCATTGACATTTTATGCAAATGATTATGTCCTGAAATGTTTTGTTAACAGAAATAAGGCATACATGTTTGAAAATATGAGATTGAAAGAAGGTTATTTTTTCCTGTTTGGATTTTTAATACATGGATTTTTTAGTATGTACGGTTGCAACACCTCTTAGAAAGACGGATAATTTCCTGACAGATTTTTACAAAATTGAAGCTGTTAGAAATTCAGAAGTGAGGTGTATTTTTCTATTTTGACATATTCATCAACATATTTAGTTTCATATTACCCTTGGAATCATAAAACTCAGGCGCTCTTTTTGTCACAGTCACTTACCTTCCTCGTTCAAACGCCTTGTCCATCTCTTGTGGCCACAGACACTTCCAGGTTTGGCATGGAGTGTTGTGACCTTTGAGAAGCTGCTCATGTTATCCAACCACAGGATATATTTTTCCCAGATATACATTTATATACAATACATATATATATATATGTATATATATATATATATATACACACATACACGCACACACATACACTGTATATATACCCTCAGTCTAGTATTCTATAGCCTGCAATTATTGACTTTAAAACAACCCCCTTTCTTGGCCTCTGTAGATGCACAGCAAAGGCCCTGAAATCATTCCTATTTTCTCTCAGCAGCTCAGCTCAGCCTAATACCCCTTTCAGCTGTGTTTTAACAGCCTTCCAGCCTTCTGATCTTTAACATAAACACAGAGCAGGAGCTCTGGAAAGGGGGTTGGGGTAGCTGAACTTTAGTGCTTTTGCTGTAAACCTTATGAATGAATTGCTCCAGAGTGCTTGCAGCAACAGAGGTCGGTAAAGGCTCCAGTGCTTACTTACTGTTTATTAGGAATATGTAAAATCCTCATAGCCTGCTCACAGATTTGCTATAAAAGCAGGTGGAAAACGTTCAACATTTTCAAGAAAATGTCCATGTGTATTGCTAGGAATAGACTTTTGTTTTTACAGTTGGCAGTATCGAGAGGATTTATGCAGCTGTTTTTTTTTTATAAAAGTGTCAGAGATTTAAAGAAAAGGTGCCAAACATACCTATTTCCTACTACTAAATACTTGGTAATAGAAGCATAAATGTAAACATTAAGAGCTAGTTCACACCAGATGCAGTTGTGATGCAGTCCGTTCATTTTTGCAGCTGCATCAAAATCGTGTCACAATGCTTCCCAATGGGATTTCTGCTGCTCTGTTGACACCAGTGCAATCCATTCCGATGCAGTCAGAAAAAATCCTGCTTGTCTCATTTTAGCTGCACCTGATCGCAACAAAATGCATAAAAAAATGCATGCAAATGCACTGGAACGCACTGGACAGCACCTGAAAGCCCATTTTATTTTAAAAAAGTGGCAAAATCGCAGTAAAATCGTGCAAAAACCTGCCTACAGATTAAAGTGATATTGAAGAAATGACACATACATTTGATTTGCTGTATTCATTCCCACAATGTAAATGAAAGAAAATGCAGATTTGTCATGTGAAAAAGTAAGCATACCCCTAGAGTCACCACCACTTCAAATACATGAAATTAGAATCCAGTATTTCACATTGGGTGCCAATGATCAGAACCTACTTAGGGAGCACACAGATGAGTTTCCAAACATGGTGTTCTCTTTGTGACTGACATGTGTGGTGTCATCATGGTGAGATCAAAAAAGCTCTCTAAGGCCCTCAGAAATTAGGTTGCGGATACCTATGAGGCCGGCAAGAAACTTAAAATGATTGGCAAATTATTTTAAGTCAATCATTGCACTATATGGAAAAAAAATCTACAAACAGCGTAGATTTTAAACTGCTAAGGTTGTCTAGGACTAGCTGACCCAGCAAATTCAGCCCAAGACCTGACCATGCTAAGAGAAGTCTCCAGGAATGCCAAAATTTCATTGTGGGATCTGCAGGTAACTCTTGCAGCATTTGGTGTCAAATTGTATGCATCTACCATCAGAAAGAGAATGCCCTAATTTTGCCAGCATGTGAGGTGTGTGAGGACAAAACTTTTGCTCCACAAAGAGAACATCAGACCAAGACTACAGTTTGCCATTCAACATCCAGACAAAGATCAGTCCATTTGAAACAATGTTATGTGGACTAATCACAAATTGAGTTGTTTGACCAAAGCTACAGTGGACATTTTTGGCACAAAGACACCAGTTAAATAGAAGAACCTCATACTAACTGTGAAGCATTGTGGTGGGGTTGCTTTGCTGCTTCAGGTCCTGGTCAGCTGGCAGTCATCAAGTCATATATAAATTCTGCATCATATTAAAGTGCATTTGATGAGAATGTACGAAAGTTGAAGTTGAACCAGAAATGGATCTTTCAACACAATAATAATCTAAAGCACAGTAGCAAATCCTCAAATGGCTCAAAATGAAAAAAAAAACTGGGGGTTATGGACTCAGCTAGTCAAAGCCCTGATTTTAATTGCATTTTATGGGGCTATTTGAAATGTGCAGTTTATGCAAGAAAACCCACAAACATCTCACAATGGAAGGAATGTTGCATGTAAGAGAGGTAAAAATACCTTACAAATTTCTTCAAGACGTTATTTCTGCTAAAGGGGGTAATACCAGCTTCGGAAGCTTACTTTTTCCACAGTACACCTTTGCATCTATTACTATTTTTGCTGAATCAATGCATTGCTTGTGTTAGTGTTCAAGTATATAACCTTTATCTGCAGGAACTGCTTGAATAAAGATCTATTTTGTACCTGTTTAACTATGATGAAAAACTCAATTTCCAAGGGACATACTTTTTTCACATCACTATACATGAAACATATATGGGAAAGTGAGAGAAAACTCACCATTTATCACATCATTATTTGTCAATGTTGAGGACTCTTCTGACCCAACAAAGATTCCAACTGAGGCAACAATTGCTACTGGGTAAATTGTAAATGTATAACGCACATATTTTTCAAAAATAAATGTTTCCATCAAGAACCTGTGAAATAGAACATAACATATTTGTAAACCATAGCAGTATGATCTTTAAGTCTATATTTAAAGTTGAAAACAGTAGAGTACCTAAAGAAACACTTTACCTTAAAGCTAAGATGTTGCAGACTGATCCTGTAAGTTAAGAGCTGCTTCTGGTAGCTGACAGCATAAGCAGGCCTTTCTGGAAGGAGTTGGGGGTACTGCACTGCAGAAAAGTTGCCAGTTTACATTGTCAGTTACCAGATGCAGCACGTATCTTATTTGAGCAGAGTTTGCCTTTGAAAAGGTGTGTTTTAAAAGAACAAATGTTACAGTATGTTGAAGAACTCATAAAGGCATCCATAATGATTCATATAAAAGTAAATGGACAGAAACCCAATTTATTCTAGTGTTAATGGGGTGGAGCTTACTAACTGAGGAGTATACTGAAGAGCCAAAAGTCAACAGTGTCTGTTGCCTAAAACAGCCTTTCTCAACCAGTGTGCTGTGGCATCCTGGGGTGCCTCTTGCCTTCCTTCCTTGAACCTTTTGACCGACATCATGCCTTCCCATGGTGCAGGCAGGCTTCTGCTGAGAAGAGGGCTCCTGTTGTGAAAGAAGGGGGCTCCTGGTGTAAAATTGGGCTCCGGATGTGATTGGGCTCCGGATGTGCATTTTTTTGCACGGGGTTCCCTCTTAAAATCCACACCAGGCCCCTATCGGGGATAAGGGTCTGGTACGGATTTTGGATTGGCCACACGTCTTTTTTTTTCCATTTACATTTTAGACTGGGGTACCTCAGGATTTAGCATACTTTTAAAGAGTACCATGACTGAAAAAAGCTTGAGAAACTCTAGCCTAAAATGTTCAAGCTATTAAAATATGTTTTCATCAACCATTCTGGTTTAAGGATCACTCACTTTTTCCAGGAGAGATGGAACAATATTGCTGTGCATATCCTGTGAAAAATAGTGTTTCAGCTAGGTGGAAAATGTGTGGTACTTTCTGTTACAAGGAGAGATGCAAGGCTTGGATCACTCAGCAAGCTTGAAAGTCTACTCTCTGCTCAACCTGCTTGTACAACTTATTGCCACAAGAGGTCAGTGTAGTGCTTCTTTATTTCCTCCTATTAATACAGGTTTGCATTGCAGCGTGAAGTGTATATTTCAGTAGAGAATAGCTTATCAAAGCTTGCATTAGAACTACTGGATGAAGATGTGACCAAATACCAAGAACACCAAATATTTGACTGTAGATACCTATGAAAAGGACAGACTCTTACCAGAATAAGACAGCAAAGAAAATAATGGAAAGGACAATGGTACTGACACCGGGTTCAACCACCTCAACATAATATTTCAGTACTAAACCAAAATTGATAATTGTTGCAATGGATGTCCATGTGGCATATGTTGCCAATCCATTATGTACCTATAAAACAGAAACAGTACATGGCTAATATTCTAGCAATGATAAGCATTTCAGTAGACACTACATAAATAAGTATAGAAATATATATATTATAAAAGAGCTGGGCGGGGAGATGTGTAAGGGCTCTGCATCTCCCTGTACAGCCCTTAGCAACCTGCGATGCCCTGGCAGGTGTCCCACCGAGCTCCTGGCAACCAGTGATCTCACAGGTTGCCAGGAGCTCAAAAGGATGCTGGAAAGATTGTCCCAGGTTGCTAAGAGTTAGGCAGGGAGATGTGTATGGCCCTTACACATCTCCCTGCCCAGCTGTTAGCAACCTTGGACGCTTCCACCTGAGGTCTCCATGTTTCCTGAGTTCTAAAGAACCTTTTAGCTGTTCTCAACAACCTGTGCCCCTTAGCCCCTAATGTACTCTTGCTTAATTTAGTAACAACTGTCCTAAGGTGGACTGGAAAAGGATGCAAAACAAGGAACACTTTATCACATTTAGTACATTTTGAGATTTGATGCTACCCTTTTACCCTGCACTGACTTATTAGGCACCACCCCTCAAGTGCTATTATGATTGTTCTTGCCTAGTGGTGTGCAACGGCTTCAATGAATAAGTCAGCTTTACTTAGAGCATCTCTTTATTCAAAATGTATCAGCATACTGATATTTAATATTACTATTATTTTGTAGAATGCCAGCAGGTGAAATTCAATATGTGTATGTTTTTTAGGGGCACATAGACCAGGATTTGTCGAAAGAATAAACTGGCTCATACTGAGCAGAGCAAATCTTTTAAAGCTGTTGTCCAGGCTGGAGAAGTAAATGAAGCAAGTGCTCCAGCTTTATTGTTGAAGCACTTCTTCATACAACCACTGGCTCCTTTTTCCAATAATTACTGTACTGAGAAAATGCTGTCTGCTAACTATTGTCTGTTGAGGAGACCGGTCATCAAAGCCAGCTAGCTGTGTGTGGAGATACTGGTCTCCTCAACACCCTGTGGGGCACCTACATCACAAAGGGTTCTTCGTTGGTTCATTCACTCTGTGTTGCTTGAAGCTGAGGATCAGAAAGCTAGGTGATGAACACCAGAGAATAATTTTTATGGACTAAGGAGTAGGGAATAAAAAACTATGGGGGTCTGCAGAGAGGGGAGTGTTTAAAAAAAATGGACCTGTCCAGAGACGAGATTTATTTTAGGCTTCATTTACTGAGCTATAACATGTTATTTTCAGCTCTCAATGGCTGTTATTGTTAAAGATAATAGTTATCATTATTGTGAATAGCAATCGTTATAGGTTAGTAAGGAGAGTGACTGAAAAGGTTAATATGTTCGATTATGTTAGGCTTGGAACCTTTCTATGTTATTGTGTTTCATATGCTTTACAGCAGGGGTGGCAAACTCAAATTCATCGGGGGCCGCATCAGCAGTATGGTTACCCTCAAAGGGCCGGTTGTATAGGACTATGCATCTACTCACATGTGCCCATCTCTGCACCTCTGGATGATGACTATACATCCTTATCACACGTTTATATTCCACGCCTGGTGCTGCTGCACATTCCTACACAGCATACACCTTCCACCAACCATCACTGCAACTTCCAGCACCATGCACTCCGCTTCCCCCGCAACTGCCCCACACATACACGCAGCCACTTACCCAGCCGAATCCCCTGCCGGACCCCGGGTCACTCCCTCTCCATCCCCTGCTGCCTCTCTGCCCGAAGCGCTGCCCGATCCCCGGCCCACAATCTGCGCATGCGCGGTAGATGAGGAGGTGGGGGAGAGAACACGATGGTCACGATGGAACGGAGCGCCATCTTGTGGCCGGCGTGGGTTTTTGCAGTGATGTATCACATAGGGCCATGAGACAGGGCGGAGACGGAGCAAAATGAGGTGGCTGCTGTGAGGGCCACATTACAAGGTCCGGTGGGCTGGATTCGGCCCGCGGGCCTTGTGTTTGCCACCCTTGCTTTACAGTATCAGGGACCAAATTTGACTAAACAGATAGGTCATCATACACAGTACAAACATAGAGGAAACCATGACTATAGTATTGTCAGAGTCTACCTAATAACCTTTCTACTTCTATCCTATCAAGTAGGCCTTCATGCAATATAGTTGTGCTGGCAAAATCTAAAAAATTGTAAAGTAGTTTCTAACATGTGTGGCTAGGTTCACACTCCCAGTAAAAAGAGCTGTGCTGCCACAATTATGTACAGTCCTGGTTGCGCACAGTAAAGGGGACAGATCACAATGTAAAGGTTCATACACCCAGCAAGTTTTCTTATAAAAAAGTCTCCCTTCTTACCAAGATTCGAATGCACCACAGATCAAAACGTTGATGCTCTAACATCCAAGTTCTATAACGATAACATCTCCTGTATGACATGTGAAGCATCAAGAAGCATGTGATTGGGATTAAAGCAAGAAAGACATTGGAAAAGATGAGAAGCCTGAAGGGGAAAAAAGAGAAGAAAAACAGGTTACTGTTTTTTCATATGGATACATGACTCTTCAAAGAAGCCTAAGAAATATTAGCATGTAACTTTGCAGGCTTAGCGGGTAACTGTATTTTCTAAAGTGTGCCCCAAACTAGGATCCCCTCTCTCACATCAGCAAAAAAGGAAATGGCAATACTGAGCTTAGATCATGGCATCACTTCCTTCCTGTGGCCGTGGCCTGTTCACCAGTATTTAAAATCTTTGTGGTAGCAAGTCCTGTGCACAGTAAAGACAGCAATACGCAGCCGGTTCATCAGATGCGCACAGTGGGTGCCGCTGTCGGCACCCTTTTAGCCGGCATCCCTGGATCAGCTGATCAAATGAGCCTGCTGAAAAATCTTTGCACAAATACGGCAGCAAATGAGCAAAATACAATGAAGACAGCAGGAGATTCCTCGATCAGCTTTTGCTAATAAAATTTAAGTAACTGCAAATATTAAATATGAAAATGCAAAAACATGAAAAAACATGTTTTAATTGTGTTTCAGTCCTGAACATAACAATGAAAATATAAGCAAAAACACTACCAATTCCCTTTAAGGCAAGTTTATATTTTCTTATATGGATTGATTATAGGCTGCCCACCTCTGAACACCAGTGTTGTCTCATCAAAGTGTTGCTATGGGGCCCTGTGATTTCTAGCTACATCTTTCCATGTTGCAGATGGTTTCCAAGGTTCTCAGTGCACATGCCATACCCACTGAATCTGATGGATACCCCACTGTGTTAAGTAGTCCATTTATAACAAATGTCATATGCAGTACATGTTTACGTCATAGTAAATAACTGCTGTGTTTTTCTTCCAAAATGCAATGATTTCCTGTCCTTGTAGAATACCTAAAGCATTTCAGTTTCATTGATAGTTGACCCTGTAAGAAGGCCTGTACAACTACGGCAGGACTCCCATACTGCTCCTCCAGTGGAACTACCGCTGCAAGAGAATATATTGCTATTTATGCTAAGCATTATCACGCAGCAGCGAGCACTGAGGTCTATTCAACTCCAGCTTTTATATAAACATGGAACAATTCATTTTTATCTCCGGGAATGATAAGAGCTATTTGTGCAGTTCATTTAAGTAGCCTGCTCTGAATGAATTGCATAGAAATACAATCTGAATGCATTGTATATTTGTCAGATAGAACGTGCCTAGAGCTCCTCATACTTTTGTGAAACGGAACATTTTTTAGCGAAGAGCTTACAGAGTATAGAAATGTAATACAATGTGTAGAGGTTCCTTGCAAGGTAACAGAGGAAAATTGTGGTTGGTCAGCGCTGACACTTGTTAGTTTATAATTGCATAGCATGCTAACCACTCAGTGCATTTTTATTCAAGTATACCATGGATATGATTCATGCTAAATAATCTAGAACATCATACTCTATACTGAACTATTACTCTGGACTCTCATCTTCCTAACAGCTTCTTAGCAAGAACAGATCCAAGCTTTTCTATGCTCACTCCCCAGTCTGGGAATATTGAAGTTTAATCTGCTTATATATTGCCGTTCCTGGTTTCCCCTTACCCCCCTCATCAACATGCCAACAAATTGTTTAAATAAGACATTTCTGTTTTAATTGTAGACATTATTTTGTATGATGATGTCATCACTGGGTCTAGGAGCTTCTTTATGCAATGCAGGCAGGTCATGACTAATTTGAGGGGCAATTATATAAACATAAACTATATAAACTGGAATGCTGAACATAACTTTCTGAAAACATCACAGCAACTTGTCACAGTACTCATCTTAAGAGCCCTCAGCTCTGATGCAGTGAGCTGACTCTTGGGAGGAGTCATGCAAATAATAAAATACCTTGATGGGTGGAGGTCAGTCTGATAGGATGAGAGTTCCTTGGCAGACTGTATTTGCTTGCACACTGCTCTAGGTAACAGCCACATGTGATGCTGATCCTCCATCATTGACAGAACTGAAATCCAATGAATACAAGGGGCTGGCCAGGGACATGAGAAGAGCTCCATCTGATTTCTGCAGCTTAAGACCTCTGATCAGCCCCAACAAGCATGTCAACGTGTATCCTAAAAGATGGTTGTTTGGTACACAAACCTTCCATTCTCATTTTTTTTTAGGAACCTAGCTAATTTATAACATTTTAAGGGAGGGTTGACTGGCTCCTGTCATTGTACTGCTGGATTTATTCCTGGTTGGTTAAGGAATGAAGATAGGGATTGTTATACACAAATGACAGCTCAGCCCAGCACATCCCTACTATCCTCTCACTAACAAGCCACCGCACATCTTTTGTTACAAGAAAGAAAGACAAGCAAGAAGCATATAGACTCTTCAGTACAGCAGTTAATAAAAGCCAGTATGTAGAAGCCAAGACATTGGTAGAGCAATCATTGGGCCAAGGGTGTCTCGATCCTTTTGCCACCTGAGGCGGCTGGCAGGGGGATGTTGGTGAAGAGTGACGCAGTGCGGGAGTGATGACGCCGCTCTGGCCAGTGTCCTGCCCAGCTCCTGGGCCAGAGCTCTGGCTGGCATCCCACCGAGCTCCTGGCCATCAGTGATGTCACTGGTGGCCAAGAGCTGGGCGGGACGCAGGCCAGAGCATCCCAGGTTGCTAAGAGCAGGGCAGGGAGATGTGTATGGCCCTTACACATCTCCCTGGCCATCTGTTAGCAACCTAGGATGCTCTGGTCAGAAGGAGGGCAGCAGGCACAGTCCAAACAGTGTACAACGGAGGGCCATGCCTCTGTGCCTGCTGCCCCCCTCCCCCACATGACCGTCATGATAGGGACAACACTGGAATGGGCTATAACAAGATGGCCCTATCAGTGTGGCTTGCTAGCTGGCTTACTTAGTGCATCGCGGTGACTGCCTGCTTTCACTGACGTCAGGAACGTGAGTATGCCAGGCTTTGAAATTGACTAGGGAGCTGTCAGCTACAGCCAATGCCTTCATGTGCTAGCTGAGAAGACATCACAAGCCATCCTGTTGGGTCTAATCTGTCTAACCATTCCATGTATTCAAAATAACATAATTTAGAGTGTATCTATACCCAAAACCCTTTTTTCCCAGCAGAGCAATGGCAGCAAAACCTGACAGGAGTTTTAATCCTTCTCCACTCAATCCAAAACTAAAAAAAAAAAAATTAGGTATAGATACACCTTAAGGAATTTAGTGGGTCTATTAACGCTCAATGCTTATCATAGTATCTCACCATGATTATTTTATTCATTATTAAACCCTGAATTTCAGGTGCAGAAACTTGAATATACTCATCAATAACCACAAAGGATATAAGTCCACTTTGTGTGTACTAAATACCTTTGCAAATTCAGTTTAATACCTTGTAAAAGTAGCAGTGACATTATGACTGTGCTGCACATAGCCTGGGCATAGAGCAGAGCTGTGGGATGGACACAGCAGGCTCCGCCCACTACAGACTGCCTGCGATTTCTACAGGAGGGGGTGGATACAAGACCAGTCACTCTGCACATCAGCAATGACTGGTCTTTATTACAGAAAGCTCCTGCACAGAGGAAAAGTTTCAAACTGGATTACTGCACAGATCTGGAAGAAATACATAGAGTACTCCAATATTCAAGTAAAAATATACATGACTCTTGTATTTACACAATATTTGCTTATCCTTATTTGCTTATCCCTGGGTCCACCTTTAAATTTACTTGAAATAGAATACTTCTTAATATACAAGACAGTTTCACATATCAGTGCATTATTGGTGATGTAATATTTTATATGTTCCAAGAAGAGAACTTACTCGTTATCCCACAGAAAGAGCCAGCCAATATTTATGATGTTGTTAAGTATCCATAAAGCAAAAAACTCCGGGGGATGAATAGTTGGTTTGGCATAAACACGACCCATTTTATTCCTAATAAAAAATGAAACAGTTTATATAATTACATGTAAGATGCGTATAATGGTTTGTAGTAATGTAAGATAAATGTATAAAAAAAATGCATAGATCAAACCTCTCTGTGGCCCTAACAATTCATTTCCCAGCTGTTTCATATTATTGAACCCCAAAACTATCCAGCATTTTTTATTTTGTGCTGGATAGAGTAGGGAGGGGTTAGAGCTCTGTCAGTTTCTATAGGAGATATTTCCCTCTGCTTCCTGTCAGAACAGGAAGTGATAGGAAATCTCCCCAAGTGAAACACCAGCAAAAACAAATTTTTTGTAGAGTAGGGAAGGGTTCTTCTGGCAATGTTTCTAATTTTGTCTGTGCCTTTCTGTTCTGGTAACAACCACTCCCCTCATTTCTTGTTCTGATGTTTGTTTGTTTTCCTAAGCACTTTGTTATTGTTTGCATCTGCCTGCTGCTGGGTGTGACCTTGCAAAAGTGCGCAGCATCCAATGGTGGTGTATTATGAATATATGTGTCTCCCTAACCAATCACTAGGAGATTCCTAGCCAGCGGTGCATACTGGGGAGGACATAAATATTCAGGGCTGACCTGGTGAGTCTCTCTTTCCTGCCTGGGGCAGGGTGCATGATGTGAGGTGATGTGCTGTCTGACCAAACCTGCAGATGGCCAGTAATGAAGACTCAGTTGGGGTCTGCAGCTGTCCTGCCAGTGAAGGGGGAAGCTGTTCCTGGGATGGAGAACCAGGAAGGAACTTTGTCAGAGGTGCCAGAGAAGTCAGAAATTGGTTTGGACCTTGCAGGAAGTCTGTTGTTTTGACCTGATAATTCTGTGCTATGTCTGCTAACCAGCTAAGGTTCTACACTACACAGTGTTACTGCAATTGGTTTAAAGTACCTCTGCACTGTGAAGCTTGAAAGTGGTCGGTGAGTCTGGAGTCTGTACTGTCCTAGGTGTCTCTCTCCAATGTGAGTTGCTGAAGCAGTAAAATCTTTGAAAAACCTTAAAGCGCCCAACTTTACATTTGCATCCCACAACCAGCTAAAGAATCATCCCCAATGTGAAATGTCAGCCCACCTGCCTCTGAAGTCCCCCACATGCTCCTAGAGGTCAGGGGGTGCTATACATGTACTTATTTTGAAAAGGTGGACTATGACTTTACCTATATAAATTCCCATTTCATTTTAGATCCACATCACAGTTATTCCTTCCACTGATATTTTTACTAAATAGACTAAAGGTTCCACAACTATCCCTAGATCTACTAGTAGACTAGTAGATATTATGTGTTCTTCTTACTTGGATAACCAATAGAGACTGGGTCCCACAGAGATGAGCATAGTTTCCTACACGCATGCCACTTCCAACATCTAATGATATATATTTTTTATTTCTAATATTGCATGTTACCATTTACCTTCTGAAGAGCGTAGAGACGGCATATACAATCCATAGTCCATTCCAAATATAAATTACAGACCAGATGGAAAAGGTCCAGCCTGCAGGAGTGACATCCAGAGGGTATTTGGCAGAAACGTTGTTAGCTGTTGTTATGAATAAGCCTGAAATGTGAATTATAATTAATGATCACTGATTAAAAAAATGGAAGATTATCTCCTTTGTGTACTGAAACATTACCTGATGGCCACATATGGTGATAAGTTTAAGATTCATACCACCAGCCACGCTACAACCCATGGCTACTGAAGCACAGCGCTGATGTGCAATCCCAGCAAATTGCACTATTTACCCTTTTTCGTTAGAACTTTATTGAATTGTCCCAGGTGACATTTCGTTAAGTTCTATGGACACAGTGGTTTTACCGCATTGGGACCCCTGCGCTGAAAGAAACTACTGCATACAGTACTTATTTTTTCTGTGCAGACAGTGGTGTGAACTGAGCCCATTTGAAACAAGGCAAATTGCTGCACTGGAAAAAGTAGCTAGTGCAACCCCAATGCATCTGGGGTGAATTAAGTCTTAATTATGTTTGATGTTTCACAGTTTTTAAACAAAGGTTCTCCTACACTATGTAAGCCATTCTGCCATGATCTATCCTCATTGGGGAACTTTGAGAGCCGCTTCCACTTGGGGTTATGTCTACAGGAGGTTTGTTGTATGAAATCTTCAAATGTATTTTTTTTAACCCTTTCTCCCGGGACTATTCCTCCCCCCAGTCATGTAGTCCCTCCGCTTAGTCTCTCCGTGTCTGTCTTTTCACTGGTACCTAGCTAGAGCTCCATGCAAGCTCTGTGTATATTCAAAGGCCATATCACTGAACAAAAAAAAAGAACAAAACAAAGCTCACCAGATAGTGCTGGTAAAACACCTTTTAATAAATGTAGTAAGAAAATCCCACTTACAAAAGATTAATTGATCAGAACATATAACCAGGAAATACCTCTCCTAAGGTAATCAGGTCACATCTGCAGTTGCTGGGCATACTCTCACCAGGCAGCCAGCAAAAGGAGAGATGTCCAGGAAGAAAATGTTTGAGAGGACCTGGGATTCCTATGCTTCTTTTAATAATTCTTCAAAAAAGCTCACTGGCTAGTTAAGGCAGCTCCCTTCGCAAACAGGCCTCCCTCAATGGGTGCCAGATAAGTAACCCATACACATACACAAATGTAAACATACAAATGTAAACTCATATGCCACAAAATGTTTCCCCTTGGTATATGTTTACAACAGGCAAAAGAAACACATACAAAAAGATGACTTGGTCAGGACATATAACCAAGAGAAGTTTATCCCAAGGTTGCCAGATCACATCTGCAGTTACTGGGCATACTCTCACCAGGCAGCCAGCAAAAAGGGGGATGGAGGCAAAGATGGACACCTCTGGAGTGGACAATGAATTAAAATATAGAAGAAGGCATATTACCCTTAGTCCTGCATGTACACTAGGTTAATTTACCTTTACTAAATCAACCCCTATATGTCAATGTTTTAAAGGGACAGATTCAAATTTTAAAGGAGGATTCGTGAAAAGTCTCTGGAAATGTCCATGGTTTGAAAATAAAATAAATAAGGTTCACATGCTTTTTTACTCTCTGTTTATAGTGGCCTCATTCACAAGCTGTTAGCATTTGGTAAATTGTTACTCTCTCCAGCTGTCAAAACGAATAGCAGAGAGGTGAGTCACTGCTACCTCTCTGCTATCTTCAGCTGTCAGATACGGGATCGCTATTTAGCGAACCCGTATCTGAATGTAAAGGCTTCATTCTTTCATTAATGAAAGAAAGAAGCTTTTAAAAAAGCTTAACTATTTCATTAATGAATGTCTCAATAGTGAGGCATTAATTAATGACTGGAACTGCTGAGAATCAGCAGTTACCAGCATTACAGAAGCTAATATAACTCGGCACGCACAGTGTACATGGCCAGACATATAGCCACTTTGTGATGGGACGTACACTGTACGTCTCCCGTCACGAAGGGGTTAAAGTACAACAAAGTATTTAACGATTCATTTTAATAAATTAATTAAGAGAAATGAATGCACATCTGACGGTGTGTCTCAACAGCTATAAAGGGGCCTGAGATTGCATCCTGGGTGTGAAAGAGTACATCCGTTTACATGTTTCAGGGCTGTGTCCCTTCATCAGAGTGATGAAAGGGTATGGTTCCAGTACAGGTAAGTGGAGGTTCTTTTTCACACCTGGAATGCAATCTCAGTCCCCATTTGTAGCTGTTGAGACACACCAGATGTGCATTCATTTCTCTTAATTCATTTATTAAACTGAATCGTGAAATACTTTGTTGTACTTTAAACGTAACAATTTACCAAATTCTAACCGCTCGTGAATGAGGCCACTATGAACAGAGAGTAAAAAAAAATATGAACCTAATTTATTTTATTTTAAAACCATGGACATTTCCAAAGACGTTCCAAGGATCCTCCTTTAAAATTTGGATCTATCCCTATAAAACAGTGACATATAGGGGTTGATTTACTATAGGCACATAAGCTGTTTACTTTGCATGGGGATTTTCTCTTAGCTTAGTAAAAGTGGCATACATTCACTTTGCAAAGAATGCCCAATCAAGAGCAAGGAAATTAAAAACAGTATTTTTGCTTGCACCTGGTTGGATGGGATGATGTACGTCAACAGAGTTAAGGGAACATGTCTATAGAAAATGAAAATTTCCTTGCAAAATGAACATCCTAGTTGTTTTTAGTAAATCAACCCTATAGTGTTTTGTGTCATTTAATTTTTGTGCCAGCGAATCATCACCTATGTGCCTGTAAAGGGATGTCTACCTTTACAATCTACACTTGTGTTATAACTCCAGGAAGGTGTCACATGATTATAATGTTTGGTTTCAGTTTATTTCCTGGATTCTCAGATCTCTTGTTCTATTAATAAAATGAACTATGTAGCCTACACATCTTTAAAATGTCTTACCTCCGTAGCACATAAAATATCACTGTCATATCTAATAAAAAATGAAAACACACATGTTGTACTCACCGTTTTGTGCCACTGCAGACATTGCGTTGAATATGATAGTAGAAATATATGAAACGACCGAAAGGCAGATAAGTGAAATCAGCAGGATGTTATGTGCCCTCATTGTGCCCGGGTTAGTTTAAGGTAAAGCTATGGCTTTAGATAGGACAAGAATCTTCAGCTAGTTGGTGGGCACTCTACACTTCCTTTATATACATAAGCTACGCTGTATTGATCTTATCTATGGGACTTTGTACTTGCATAGTAATGAGCCTTATGAAACAGCAACAAATCATTTTTCAGTTTATTGCAGTCAATAAGGGACACTTGTGTAACAGCAAAACTATGTGAAAGCATAAAATCTTAGGTAAGATGGTTCCAAAACCAGAGGGTTGAATAAAGTTATGTAACTGTTTATATAAGTTTCCTACTTATACTAATATCTTTAGAATTCTTAAAGGAGAACTATGGGGTTAGGGCTTTTCCCCATAGTTCTCCTTAGGGTAACGGGAGGACACAAACTAACGTCCTCCCGTCACCCTAAGGTTAGTATACCGCGAGCTACAGCTCACAGTATACTGAGACGCCGCAGTATACCGTGAGCTACAGCTCGCGGTATACTGAGACGCCGCAGTATACTGTGAGCTGCTGCTCGCGGTATACTGAGACGCCGCAGTTGAAGCGGATCCCGACAATTATGTCTGGATCCGACCAGCTGCGTGACTGACAGCTGGCTCTGCCATTCTAGAGGCAGAGCCAGCTGTACCCGCCCCCTCCCCCGTACGATCCACCAGTCAGCGCTGGCGGATCGGAGCGGGGAGGGGAGAATCCAGCCCCTCCCCTGTCACGGCAGAGGGCTGTGACAGGATTGAGAGTTGAGCGAACACCGGTATGTGTTCGCTCACCTCCCGATCTACTGAGCCGACCTGTGACAGTCTCATTGTTACAGGTTGGCTAGAACTATGAGGTGAGTGAAAAGCACTCACCTCATAGTTCTCCTTTAATCAATACATTGTGTAATAACACTTAAGCTGGCCATACACTAGTAGATTTTTATTTTTTTTCGTTCAGCCTGTGGGCTAAACAAAAAGCTTGCAAGCAGTAGACATGTGCAAACACATAAAAAAGTTATCAAACAGGTAAATACCTACCTTTGTCTCCTCCGCTCGCTTTCGGCTGCAGAACGACCGTGCAGTAGGATGATGTGGGCGGCGCAAATGCAGTCCATATCACTAGCGTGGAGAAGAGGAGAGACTCTGTAGAACTGAATGCATGCAGCCATGAGCGTGCACGCCGGACAGACTCCATGGGACAGGAAGAGACAGCAGCAGCGCTGGAGGGACTGCTGTAAACAAGTAGAATGAAGAAGATGATCTGATCAAGAGGCATCATTTTTTTTCCACAGGTAAAATTTTTATTGAAAAATTAAGGTAATACACAAATAACAAGTATGGAATGAAATAAAATAAAAGGGAAGGAGGTGGGAGCATATTTGAACAATAAGAATAAGTGTTGTGGCAAAGGACAAACATGCATAGCAATAAGTAAGTAAACTATAATGATGTCAAAAGTTTATAAAATAACTCAATTCGGTGAAAAGACTAATTTTAGATATTGACAAGGCAAAGCCATTATGTAAAATGCAATCAAAGGGGAATGGAAAAAAGGGAAAAGGGGAGAAAGGAGAAAGGAAAAAGTTGAAGAAGGAGGGATAGGGGGAAGGGAGGAAGAGAGCAAGAAGATTGCAGGGGGCAAGGAGATAGAGTCTGCCGTGAGGAAAAAAGAATAGAAGGAAGAGGAGTAGAAGAGAAAAGGAGGTGAGGCGAGAGAGAAAAAAAAGGTGGGCGGGCTAGAGGCATCATTTAGTACTTTAAGTACTTAAAGGAGAACTGAGATGAGTGATTTCCACTCACCTCATAGTTCTAGTCGACCTGTGACAATGAGACTGTCACAGGTCGGCTCAGTAGATCGGGAAGTGAGCGAACACATACCAGGTTCGCTCACCTTCCGATCCTGTCACGGCTCTCTGCCGTGGCAGGGGGAGGGGCTGGATTCCCCTCTCCCCGCTCCGATCTGCCAGCGCTGACTGGCGGAACGGACGGGGGAGGGGCGGGTACAGCTGTCTCTTCCTCGAGATAGGCAGAGCCAGCTTTCACTCACGCAGCTGGGCGGATCCCGTCATCTACGTCGGGATCCGCTCCGGCTGTGGCGTCTCAGTATATCGCGAGCTGGAGCTCGCGGTATACTGAGCTTAGGGTAACGGGAGGACGCTAGTTTGTGTCCTCCCATTACCCTAAGGAGAACAATGGCGAAAAACACTGACCCCATAGTTCTCCTTTAAAGCAGCATTACAATAGGGAGAAAATGGGAGGGTTTAATGCCACTTTAAATCTTAAAAATACACGTTCATCACTCAGCTGTAGATCCTCAAATCATCTCTGAATTGGTGCTGACACTGTCCTTCTTTCTGGAGGATGGATACTTTTGTTCCCCTTTGTTCCTGTGCGTGTTGCATAGTAGCCACTGTGCCAAGATCACTCCCATGATGGACTACAATCTCAATACAAATGAGCTAACTTAACATGAGATTGCAGTCCATCATGGGGTAATCTTGAAGGGGTGGCTACTTCACAACACACACAGGGACCATGGGGAACAAAAGTAGCCCCCCTCCAGAAGGAAGGACAGTGTCAGCACCAATTCGGAGAGGATTTGAGGATCTACAGCTGAATGATACACAAATAAGATACATTTTTGTTAGTAGTTAAGGTACTTGAATGTATTTTTAAGACTGAACTCCTGAGTTTAGTGTCACTTTAAGGGATCTCATACATTTGTGAGCTGTGTTTCATGACCCATCTTTGGTAAAGTGCGAGAGATTTCTTCCATGTGGGTTTATACCTACAGAAGTCCCAGCAATACCTCTCATATGCTTGCTTTGGAAGCAGCCATTTCCCAGTGCTTATGTCATATATTATTTCTACAGCAAATACATCTGAACCATTTCAACTTTATTGTGTGCGAATTAAAAAACCCTGAAATCAGCAAGTGGCTTTTCACACAGGAATTCTGATTTCGTGCATATTGCTTATAAACTCCACTCAAAAAAATTCTATTTCACAGCTAATGGTACAACCAAAATCACACTGACCTAGTTACTGCTGATATTTTCTTTTACACATTCTGTCTGAGATTTGGGGATTCCTTACTGAAATAAGTGGAGCTCACTTAAATCTGACAGGCAGCAGAAGAGCAAGTAGAAAGAGGAGGAGATAACCTGAGGAACACAGGAGTACTAGAACATCAAATTAACGTTAAGAAGGGGAATTTTAACAAGCCATAAAATAATGTAATCCAGAAAAACCAATTTGTTTGTTTTTAGCAGTTCAGTATAGGTGCACTAATGAAAAATAAACTTTATTGAGAACCTTTTTAGTCTCTATCTTGTCTTGTCAGAAGCCCCAAAACCAGTAATATTAGTTCAGGAGCCAGGTGATTAAAACTAGCGGTGAATTCATTGTACCATATGGGCCTGCCTGCTTTCAATTTGTTGCCCCCATCTTACTCGCATGTTTAACGGGATCATGTATAAGGTTCAGTATACACAAACATTTGTTTTATTTCTGACATGGGTTTGTGAAACATTTCTGCAGGATTTGGAGCACTGTGTTTTAACTGGATCTTATGCAGTGGTATACTCTTTGCAAATGATTCATATAAATGTAACAGAAGACATAGAAACAATGCTTCTAAGTACATAGAGTGTATGTATTGTGTATGATTGAGAATCTTGAAGGAAACTTCTGTTGGATTTGGGGGCCCTACAGTATCCACTCATTCAGCCCATGTTCTAAACCGCCACTGATTACATCATTAGGACATTTGTGCAGGGAACATGTGGTAAAATCCTCAAATATTACCCCATGACATTGCCAGTTTTGCTCCTATTTCTGTGTGTGGATTTGGTTCTAAAAATTAGGAACTGCGTGTGCTGGATCCTGTTCTTAGTGATGGTGTTGTAGGTGCTGCATCATGGGATCCATGCTCCCTTTTCAGGCCTAGGAGTAAATACAACCCTACCACCCAAGGGAGTTACATCCCAGATCATAGATATTATTCACTAGTTTAGGCAAACCTGTAAGTCAATGATGGAAGTTTTTTTCTCTAAAAGTAAATGTAAAAAATTGAATTTGTAAATGTTACTTTTATATACAAATGTTTTACCCGTTAAATCCATGTAGACATTTCTATACAAACCTTAAATAATTCAACTTCCTTCTTGCTAAATAGTTATGTTTCTTTAAAGCAGTAATTCTGTCACTGCTGAATTTGGAACAATTCAGCAGTGAAAAAAACATTACCTTGTGTATATGCTGTTAGATTTCCCATGACACAATTTTACTTAATTCCATTACATGCACCATTTAGCAGCCATATTCTGTTTAAAAACACTGACTTAGGTAAATTTACAGTTTGTAATGTAGCTGTCAAGAAAATCTCACATGGAAGCTGTTATAGAAATGATAGCCTGTTATATTATGTACTAACAAATAACATGTTCAGGTCTAATGAACCCAAATATTTGTAACTGCCAAACACAAACCAAAAGATGGAGATAAAGTGAAAATGTCATAGTTTAATTAATAAAAAAGTAAAAAGGCACTAACCATAACCCACAGTCTAGCCATTGATTGACAGATGCCTCCCAAGAATTATGTAAAAAAGACATCTGCCTATCCACTGTAGATTAACCCCTTCGTGACGGGAGACGTACACTGTACGTCCAGCCACAAAGGGACCAAAAGACTCGTCACGTACACTGTACGTGACGAGTTATTTGCTGCACTAGAAGGCTGCTAACCGCTGAGAATCAGCGGTTACCTTTCAGTAATAGATGTCTAACTATCTAGAGATCCATTACTGAAAGGGTTAACCTTTTTCAGACACCCGATACCTTAATATCGGGTGTCTGAGAGTCACAGCAAAGCAGAGACACATGTCGGCTTTTGCCGGCATTCTGACAGCTCGTATAGATCGAGAGATATCTCTCTCAAGCTATACTGGCTTTTTTTTTTTTATCTTTTGACTTTCAAGAATAGATACAAAATGTTATGTATTAGACACATAATGTATCTATTCTTGAAAGTAGAATGTTTAAGTTTTCTGAAACATTCACTGACAGCTGAATCCTGAACTGCTGCAGGATCAGTGTCACTAACTTATTATCGGCTGTTCTGAAGTTTGAAGCAGCCTGATAATAAAAAAAATTTATTAATTTATCAAGCAGTAATAGTGAGATTAATTCACAATGACTGCCTGATATAATTAAATAAATAAAATTTGTCAGTATAAAAAAAGTGAAAAGTGTAAATAAATTAAAAAAAATAGTGAAAAGTGTAAAAAAATTAAAAATAAGGGACAAATAAATGAATGTATGTATTGCATTTTTTTTTAGCTGTGCTGGTTTTGTTAAAAAAAAATACTACAAATCAAAACTGGGAAAAAAAGTTTTTTTTTACGTTTTTTCCTCTTTTTTTAATTTGTATTTGTCCTAAGTGAGGCGTTAGACACACATATGTGATATAAATATATAGCCCTATCTGTCCTCTAAAAAACAATATATAATATGTGTGGGTGCACTTTGTAAGAAAGTATATTACTGACGTGGAAGAATCACACAGCAAAAATGTCAAAAGTGTGTCAGTCATTTACGAACAGAAACCAAAAACAAGCTCAGTCATGAAGGGGTTAAACATTCACCGCTGTTTCTTATACACCTTGAGCATAATATTCACAAGATGTGTAATGCAATACCGCCTTCTCTTTTCTCAGTGAGGTCAACAGAGCTTCTCCAATTTGTTGAGCACTTTCGGTGGTCTCTAGAGCTTATCATTAACCCACATAGTAGAGTTAATCAGCCAAATCCTCACCCAAGCGCCACACATGGAGTTGAGGCGGGATTGGCCTGTATATGGCCACACTCATCCTTATACTTTTTTATGTTACTTGCTTTATTCAATTTACTTATTTAAGTAAAATTTCAAGTCATTAAATCCAAAGAGGACAATATATTGCTTTAAGGACAAAAATGGCTCCAATAGTCAATAAAGGCATCGATATCATGGTGCTGTTATGTAAACCAGGTTACGTTCCACTGCCTAATATCCTATTTTTTTATGTAAACATGTTGGGAAGGTGCATAAACAGACACCAGTAGTGGCTAATTTTGTGGGAAAATTTGTGCGATTTCCTTCCCTGAGAAGTGTCTGCTGGTGGTGTTTGGTGTCAACCACAGTCATGAGATGTACCTGAATCTGGTTATCTCAAGTCACTGAATACCCTAAGATCTAACCACCTTTAGGACCTCAGCTGCTAATCTAATAGTGCCTCCACTTTCTAATTCGTGTTCATGGCTTAAGGTAGAACTATGGCCTCCCATTAAAAAAAATGTGCTGCAGCATTTAATTACAAGCACATCTGCACTTACAGTTTTCTCTTAGTTCCCCTACAAAGTCCCACAAATACCTGAGGAGCCTATCGGTGAAGTTTACCTAAAGCAGCTTCCTGTGATGTTGTGGCAATGATACTGCACTGCTCCTGAAATCAGAGCAGAGTTGCCACTCTTAAGTAGGCTGTGCCTGCTTACATATACAGTGTAATGTAAAAAAAATATTCTTGTAGCTTGTGAATCAGCACCTGGCCAGGCCTAGTACTGCCCCGTTTTTCTGGACTGATGTTATGGTAAGCTCAGAGTACCTGTCAGGGTTTACCGTTCTCCTCTGAGAATCCCAGCCAGGATTTCCAGTGGAGCCGCTACTAATGGATCTCACAGGGTCCAGGCCAGTATGGCTAGTAATAGTAAAAGATTCCAGACCAGGACTTCCAGTGTACCCTGAGGCCGGGCGTGTCATCTCTGACTCAGAAGGGTATTTAAGCACCAGCTCTGCAAGGAGCTGGTGCTGTTTCTTTTTGCCAGATTCCTGTTTGTCTAAGAGCTTAAACTCCTGCTGTTTTCTTGTTGCTGACCCGGACCTCCTGACCCTTCTTCGCTTGCTGCCCGCACTGATCTTCTGCCTGGACCTGACTTTGCTCTTGTCTCCTGCGTTTATCCTCTAAATACTTGTTGCTGAACTGGGACCGTCTGACCATCCTCTGCTAGCCGCCTGCCTTGAACTCTGCCTGGATCTGACTACTGTCTCCTCATTGGAGCCCTCCTGTTCTCGTCCATCCCTCGGCAGGGCAACCCTGGGGATCGCGACCTGGTACAAGCAAGCAGCCAAGCCCATTTCCACCATCAGGAGCTCTGGTGAACACCGGCTGGTACTTAGACTCCACCCCTCAGGGAAGCCCGTGTCACCTGCCGGGGGGTGTCACCCTAACAACTGACAACACTGCCTCTGTTGCTGAAACCTTCCCACTGTGGGCTGCAGTGTCTGAGACAACAACATTGATGAATTTGGCTTAGAGAAGGTAAAGGCAGTTTTGGTTTACTTTATGAGGCTTGTGCATCACATAGTATTTGGATTTGGTATTAGTTTGGACTTTCATACAGGAGCCTTTACTTGTACTTTGATTATATATTTAAGTTTATTTAATCAGTCAGACTACATTTCAACAAACTGGCTATAGGGTTGACGAGCTGCAAATGGCTTTTACACATTGTGGTGCTATTGCTAGCACCCACTTTTTTTAATACCTCCCCATGTGAACACCTGATGCATTAAACACCTCCTAGAAATATGAAGGTTGTTAATATGTCACATTATTGTTGAAAATGTTATTATTACATGGCTTTTTTTGTAAACAGTGAGGCTTATCCCCATTTATGTAAATGTGTCTGACAGGGTGGCAAAGATTGAGCATCCCTGCTTTCGAATAGCTCACACAAAAGTAGTTCAGTTTTAGCAATCCTTCTCTCTTATTCTCTTTACTTTATTTGAAGAAGCGCTATAGATTTTCAGGGGAAGGAGATTATAAATTCATATGTACTGCAATTATGTAAATGTATTGCTCTATTCACCGAGCTGTAAAATTGATATTGCAATTTAATATACAAGATGTGCTTGCAGATCATTTTGATTTCTAATGGATAAGCATATAAAAAGTAAAATATGTGTGCACCAGTGGCAGAACTACCAGGGTCGCAGAGGTCGCAGCCGCGACCAGGCCCTGGAGTTCGGCCACTTGGAGGGGGCCCAGGACAGGAGGAAGGGGCCACTGGTGACCGCTGATTACCAGTCCCGGGACCTCTTCCTCCCGTCCTGGGCCCTACATGCTTCACGCTGCTCCCCTCATCTTGTTCCGGGCGCAGCGTGAAGCATCATCCAGCCGGGCAGCAGCCAATGAGAGGGAGCGGTGTAATCCTCGCCCCCTCATCACACAGAACTGCCGCCGAGTGCCGAGTGCTGCGTACACGAAGGGGGAGACCGAGACAGGGAGCTGGAAGTATCAACGAAGGTGACATGGGGTCGCTGGGGACATGAAGGGGGAGATGAAAGAGGACAGTGTTTTTTTTTTTCTTTCCTTGTCTAATTTTGTTTTTTTTTTTAATCTAATTTGGGTCTTTTTG
>NW_017307240.1:592977-649354 GCF_000935625.1 Nanorana parkeri | reverse complement strand
TTTAATTTAATTTGGGGCTTCTTGGGGGGGGGGGGGCCTTCATGGGATTCTTGCATGGGGCCCTGAGGTCACTAGTTACGCCACTGGTGTGCACTTTTGTAAATCTTTATGTAATCCTCTAGTACATATATGTGACTTCATCTATCTTTGTATCATTATTTCCTGAGAGCCACCAATCAGATTCAGACCTCAAGATTCAGGTCCCATTCACTTTTGATATATGAGTAACAATGCTTGATATTCTTGTTCAATTTAAATTATTGTTCACAAATTAAATATAATTTTCTAAACTGGAAACAAGCTATAGATAGCACATACCTTTTGGGCATTTTCAAGTTGTACAACTGTCAAAGATCTCATATACCATATGCATATAGATATACCGTATGTCTATGTACACAATAGACACACCAGGTGCCAATTTAAATTGAAGGAATAATATTTAACTAATCTCTAACCAGGGTCATATACTTTTTATCCTAGATCAGTCTGCTAAGACTGACTGCTATATTACCTAAAGACAACCCTTTCAGCGCCTGATCTTGCTTATTTCAACCACTGTTTGATGATGTTTGTAGGTACCCTAAAGGGAACTTGTCACATGAAAACCAACCTTTGGATTATGCACTGCCCTGCTCCATGCAAGTGCCATTGATTTAGAAAGAGTTGGACATATGTATGCTTGGGCTGATTACATCACTGCCAGAGGCACTAAATACATACTGCGTGACTGCAATGTAGCCAGCATGTGGCTAACTCTTAATAAAGTCAGCAACTTTTGAATTGCCAAAACTGTATAACTCCCCCTACATGGGAACCCCAACATGAGCACTCAGCTTATATTTTAGTGGGAGCTTTGGAAAGCCTAGCGTCTCCAGACCTCATGGGCCCAAGAACGATTGAATCCCTTGTATCCTTGGCAAATCAGGTCTTTACAAAAAGAAAGCTAATGTGCAGAGCTCAGGGGAGTTATTCAGCCAGGCCTGCAACCTGCTTAACAAGCAAGGTATTGCAATTTAAAAATCTCTGGGCAGTTATTGCTGGCACTAGGTGCTATGAAATCACTGGGGCTCATTTCATTGTCTTACATGCATAATGAAATCCTGTCTTTTTTTTATATATATAAATGTTGTCTAGTACTGTAATGAGAACTTGTTTTGAACACCTTCAGAACATTATGAAACTATATCTGTAGTCCAAACATTTCACAAAACAAATGACTTTCCAAGGATATAAAGACCAACACAGCATCTGCTCTGTGCACAGTATTATGTATTTTCAGAGGAGAACTAATCTTCAGCTATATCTAGTTAAGAGATCAGATGATTCAACAGACTAGGCAATCACATTAATCTAAAGTCAAGAGTGCAGCTGATTGAAGCATCAAGCAATTGTCCTCCAAGGCATAAGAGATGTTCTTTTGTTGTCAGACAAAATGAAAATAAGACACGCAGCAGGAATTGCCTGTTTTATTTAACATGAGTTTGGTATTGAGAATGAGAAGAGCTTGAATTATAAGGCGTATATGTTTAACGCTTTTAAACAATAAATCACAAACAGACAAAGCATCTACAATCCATACAGTATATACTGTGTAGTCACAGCTGATTTGGAAATTGGTGGCCCAATCTAATAAACAAAAATGTATATGGAAACCTAAGAGAACTGACCACTGACTCAAATCATGCAGTGAAAATGGAAGCAGCTGTACAGTTGCTGCATACATGTAAAGTTGCAGTCACTGCACATATATACTTTGCATTCCTCCTGCCCAGTATGAAATTTTGCACTACAAATCAGTCAGTAGGGCACTTGTCAGCAGGGACGGATTTGCAACAAGGCCACCGAGGCCCAGCCTCGGGGCCGCAGGTAGCAAAGGGGTGGCAGGGGTGTGGAATCTCTCGACTCCCAGGACATGCAGTTCCAGGCACCTGGCGGTAAGTTGTTTTCTATATTTAGCCCTGCTTTGGGCAAGCAGGGCTAAATAATGTAGAGCGGGGAAGCCGCTCGTTTGTTTACAAATAAGATTAAATACGTTTAAATACAAATAATAAGATAACAAATTATACAACATAAAAAGTAAAAGATAAGATAAATAAAAATTGTAAAAAGTTAAAAAATAAATACCAGTAAGTTATAAAAAAAGTTAAAAAAAAAGAAGAAACTATTTTAAAAAAATCAAACTAACCCTGCTGCCCCCGCCATCTGGTTGCCATTCTCCAATTTGGGGTTTGGCAGGGAGGGGGGCGCATTGAGCAACATGGCCTTGGGGCAGCAGGGAGAGTAAATCCGGCCCTGCTTGTCAGGATAACCAAATTATGTTATTAATTTAAGTAAAACATTTTTTGCAGTTTTGTGCAGTGAATTAAAAAAACTATTTCTGCTTCTGAACACCCTCATTTGACTTAAAACATAGGCAAAATATCACTTTAGCTAAGAAGATGAGCAATATGGCTGTCCCGTGCACATAAGTTATTACAAATAATCCTGAGAAACAAGGTTTTTTAAACATTAATGTGAAGTACTAGGAATACATATGTTAAATAATTAAGTTTTGAAGTGCCTAACACTTAACAGGTATGAGGAGCAGGAACCTAGAGGTGCCTACACATACAGTACATGCAGCAGTAGTGCCCCTCTTCTGCCTGTCCTCATTGGGTGAAGCTTTGACATTTACTAGTAGTGGGAGAGCCAATGCATTCCTATTGGCTTGAAGTTGTCATTATGATAAGCTGCCACACTGACCAATAAGAATGTATGGGAGGTGGAAGCTGCAGGCAAGCTCTGATACTACCAGGTAGAGCTGAGGCTTTGCCCTATCAGAATGACCTAGCATGCGGACACAATAGAGATGCCAGAAGAGAATGAAGGTATATGCAGGCACCTCTAGGTACTGTATACTTGTCAGATGTTTTTCTCAAAATGACTGAGTAAATTTAATTGCTTTAAACCATTTCTGCCTCCCTCCTTTCCTCTATCACTTTAAGTTTAGATACGTACCTACAACAATATGGATACCTACTACAATTGCACTGCTCAACAATCTTCACTGTGCTACCTACCTGGCACTGCACAGCTTCTGCATGAAATTTGAGAATGAGAAATAGAAACCCCTCAACATCAAAAATAGTATTTCTCACAGGGACCTCCTCTAAAACTCTCTGACAGCTGGCTTCTTACCAATCCATAGCAATGGGTGTTTGGATTGGGCACACATAGCCATAAATAGGCTCCTGCTAATACCTATGCTATGTCTAAAAGCATGAATGCTGAGAAACCAGAAGACTGACATGGAGCAGTAGCAGATGCTAAGTATTTTGTAGTCATTTCCTATACATCAACAATAAATCAGTATTGCTGCTCCTTTCGAATATCTGTAAAAAATAAGTCAAGGCAACTGGAATGCTGGATTTTTCTTGAAGACGTTTCACTGGACATCCGACCAGCTTTCTCAATTCAGAATGACTAGTACAAAAAATCCTCTGGGAATAAATACGGTGAAGGTCACATAATCTGTTAGTCACAACGAGTTGTTGATTGCATTTGCATAATTGGCGTTTAGGAGGTGTTATTAACCCGCCCAGGAGGTGTTAAAGCAGCATTGTATGTGGCAGACAATAGATGTCTCACCCCGCCAACTCTGTTCAAGCTTGGCTTCTCCATTTTTACATAAATTGTAAATGATGGACTTCTGTATCATCAAGGCTGTAAAAACCAATGACAAAAATGCCCTATTCAAATTGCATAACTTAAAAAAAAAAATGCTGCTTACATTTTTAAGTGATTGTTATGTTTTTAAAACTTCCCCTATGTAATGTTAAGATGGGCACTGTGGGAAGTTCGGTTTTCTCTCATTTACCCCCTATCTATACTGTGCTGACAGATCTCGCTATTAAGTGTAAACTAGATTTAAACACTGTCTGTCCTAACAAAGGGTTAAAGACTTAAAAGCATTGTATGTCAATAAGAAGAAGCTAAGCCCTGGTTCACACCTAGGCGTATTGCATATGCGCGTCAATTCGCGGTAAAAAAAATTGTGCGACAAACGCGCGTTTCCGAGGGCTACTTGGCTGTATCCCAATGGAAACGCGCAACAAAAACGGCCCAAAGTAATACATGTACCTTTTCAGGCGTGGGCCGTTTTGTAGCGCGTTAGGGACAGGCTGAAATACGCCATGGTGTGAACCAGACCCATTGAATACAATGGGATTTAGATGTTTGAGCGTTTTGTAGAGCGTTCGTCGAGCGTAGAACGCGCTACAAAACGTTCAGGTGTGAACGAGGGCTTAGACTGCTCCCCCCCGCCCACAGTCTGACCCTCAAGTTTTACTTTAAACTGCTCAGAGTATCCTGTAATCTGCACAAAGGACTTCATCAAAGAGACATCTAAAAGGTAAGAAATATGTTTTAAACAATTATTTTTAGATATGCTGTATGAATGGCAACATATAGTGGAGTTCTCTCAAATTATACTGCAAAAATGATACTACGCTTTAAGCATTCTTACCACTACTGATATAGTACAGTACTGGAAATATTTCTGCATGCTTTGGAGCCCAAGATTACTTGGCATGACACAAAAAAAATTACCAGATTAACAGCCTGGGCTCACCAAGGTTATTCATTTTATCTCACGCTCCTGTAATTTAGATTCTGTCATCTCACTCAAAAGGTTTGTATTTTTTAATTAACATTGCAATGCATGAGGGCTTTGTACAGCAAGTCTATAGCATAAAAGAAAACAATACATCTGCTCATCCCAGTCCTTAACTAAATTCAGGTCAGTTTCTGACTGTCCCCTAATGACTTTCCCAAAACAAACACTTGTACCTTTTTAGTGTTCTGTCAGCAGTCAGCTTTTTCACACAGCAGTAGGCTCTCACAGCAAAGAATGAGAGGGTGTCCTGTCAGCTCACATATATAAATGTCTCTGCCCAGTTGAGACTAATAATAAGGTCTGGCTACCAGGTAAGATGTGGACCTAGGATTGGAGGCTCTACAAAACTCTACAAAGCCTCCAGACTCCAGGACCCAGAACAGAACTTATTAAGATTTTGAGAAAATAAAAAGTCTGTTTTCGTGACATCACTTACAAACCCAAACACCCCTACCCATGTGTAGGTGAGAAACATTTTTGGTTGCTGGGCCTCCAGTGCGTCCCTGCACCTTATCAGGAGGAGTTGGCTACCTCCAGGTACACCTGCATGTAATTAATCAACTTCATTAATATGCTCACACTTGGAGACTCGGATACATAGAGTTAGGACCACACTTTGCAGAGGTGCCTTGGCGCGGCAGTGTGGCTTCTACATATTTTTGGCCAAAAGTTTGTGCAACTAAAACCTCTGATTTTAACGCATACTGTTGACAGGGCTACTTGTTTGGTTGCAGGCTGGCTGGCAGGTTGAGGCTGGGGAATTTTTGTGTTTTGTATTGTTGTAAGCCTTCCCAATGTGCGCCCTGCTATAAAGGCCGGTTATAGATTCATGCATGTACCATTTTTTTCTAGAGAAACCTAGGTGATACATAAACACCATCCACAAACCTGCCAGTCAGTGCCTCACAATACACTACAGTGGCAGAACTATCGCCACAGTGACCCAGGCAGCCACTATGGGGTCGCTATGGCATCGCTGCATGTAACTGTCAGCTGTGAAGAGAAACGCACCACTGTCCAGATCACTGACAACCTGTCAGTGATCTGTACATCGGTAAGTTCCTCCTCACAGTTGCTGCTGAGTTAGTGATAGCCAGCAGCTGTGGAGGACGCTGTGCCCAGCGTCGGCAGCGGAGGAGGAGGCAGGGCCTGGCGTAGGCAGCGGAGGAGGAGGCGGGGCCCGGCGTCGGCAGCGGATAAGGAGACAGGGCCCGGCGTTGGCAGCGGAGAAGGAGACAGGGCCCAGCGGCAGTGGAGGAGGCCAGCCCGCCAGCGACCGTGGAAGAGGAGGAGGCGGGACCAAGTGGTGGAGGAGGTTGACAGCGGATCGGGGATGACAGGTAAGAGGTTTGCAGGGGTGTGACCAGCCCACCTGAGACCCTGCAGAGCCCACCATAGAGTCTATGGTGGCTCTACAGGGTCACGCACAGGTGGGCTGTGTGGGATCTCAGGTGGGCTCTGCAAGGAGCGTAACTAGAAATCACAGGGCCCCATACAAAATTTTGCTATGGGGCTTTGTGATTTCTAGTTACGCCCCTGATACATTATACATGATATGTATACTGTATATGATAATAGTACCCTGTTTTTATATTTATGCTATTCTATGCTATTCTATAGTTACACCTTTTTTTGCATATACTTGTGCAAACATATGTAACCTGTTTAGATAACTACCTTCACAAATGTATATCTCAAAGGCCAGGTTCAGTGACATTCCATAGTATTTTAGATAACAGCAGTAAAATAATATTAGACAAGCACCTTAAACAAATAGTAATGTTTTGTGGAACGCCCATGCACATTACCTTGCACATGTCTTACACAAGCACTCCTATTATAAGAGTAGATGATTACTTCCTTACACAACCAGTGAGATTACTCATTTCATAATAGTTCTTAAAAATGTCCAGTAAACTTGTGAAATAATTAACATTTATGTCAAAGTTGCATTAAACAATAACAGTTTTCAATTATAACAAGTGATGGTGACACACATTCAGTGTGAAAGGAGTGCATTTAAAGCTTATAGAAAATAAATACAAATTAAATTATAAATTAGGCAACTTCTGCTTGACTTCACCTTTGTGTGAAGGGTATAATGCAGCATTTGTTCAGGCAAACAAGTGCTATACATCTGCCCAAAGGTTCCTCATAATCAGAACAGGCTGAGAGACGTGTAGCTCTATAAGCACTAGCTGCAGACCACTAAGAACTATGGAATTTTACATATTTGCATAAAATATGGTAAACATTTATATTTGTAATGTGTATTTTTTTTTAAAAGACAGACATACAGTATTTAATATGTTTAATTGCCCACCAAAGGAAATAAAACTATAAGAAGATCTAAAGCTGAACTACAGGATATGCAAATGTTGTCTAAATACAAAAGCCAACTGTATTCAATTTCTTACTTGAATCTTGGGGAGCTTTGTGCATTTCTTCCAGATCTGTGCAGTAATCCAATGTCATACTGAGCTTCCTGTAATAAAGACCAGTCACTGCTGCTCTTTATGCATGTGCGGGGTGACTGTTCTTGTCTCCTGTAGTCCAAGTGAGGCTGAGGCTTTTTAAAATCTTTTGGCAGGACAGTTCTAAACAAACGTCTAAGAATTGCATAAAGCCATTGTCTGATTAAAGCCGGCATACAAACTTAATAGGATATAAATCCACTTTGTGCACACCAATGTCATTACAAACCCAGGTATTACCTAGAAATAGTAGTGGTGACATCATCAGTGTACTGCACATAGAAAGTGCAGAGACTAGAGCTGTGGGAGGGAGCCAGCAGGTCCACCCACAATAGGCTTACTACAGAAACCCACAGGGGGCCGATACAAGACCGGTCACACCGCACAAGGAGAAAGGGCAGCAGTGACTGGTCTTTATTACAGGAAACTGCGGCACAGAGGCAAAGTTTCACACTGGATTACTACAAAGATCTTGAAGAAATAGACAAAACACACCAAAACTCAAGTAAGAATATACATGGCTCTTGCAACCAGACAATATTTGCTTATCCTGGAGTTCAGTTTTAAAGTTTTCACTTGCAATTGAGAACAGAATCTGGAGAGTAATATATGGGGCAGATGTATAAATTCATATATTAGTTTCACCTTTTAAGTTGCATTAGTGAAATAAATGAACTTTTGCACAATATTCTAATTATTCAAGTTTCACCTGTATATATACACACATATATATTCATACACAGGGTGTCACTTTTGTACAAGGCAACAAAGGTACATAGAAATATACTAATGAATCATCAAAATGTTTACCAAATAACTGTGATAACTGTGATAACTGTGATAACTGTACAAGTGACCTAAACAGATTTTCTTTGAGAACTGCAATGTGATATTTTGCAATTAATAATTGTTTTCTGAACACCTAAATCTGAAATCCAATTCCATATTCATTAAAATGTACCACACTCTTTAACACCACCAGTCATGTTTTCTCTGTCGACTGTCTCGAGGTTCACATGGATTTACATCTGTCAATGAGCAGCCAGGTGATAACACAATGCGGCTCTTTGGGCAGTAAATTTTTTGCAAAAATTAGATAAGTAGGTTCACAGCTGTGTACAATTACACATGCATTACAGTGAACTTTTTTCATAGAGTGTCAGACAGAAATAGCGTGCCCACACACAGACTTAAAGAGAGACGCACAGGGTCTTCCATTGCCGACCTCCTGCTGTAAATTTCAATTGATGGGTTTTTATGCTGACACTCTACTCCAGGCACACAGCTGAAATATATGAGAGCTTTTTTACTTGACAAAGGCTGTAAGAGACATTTTATTGTTTTTCACAGATGTAGAAAATAATATCTGGCTGCAGAATGAAACAGAAAGATAATCACATTACAGGACAACATCCGTTCAGCAACCTTCATCGCGACCCCAAGGCCTGTATGTTGTGCAGGATGTGTAAAAGAAAAAAAAAAAAAAGGGGGTTAGGTGTATCTGCCATGCCATAGACGCCCTTGCTCCTGGCGCCGTAATAATAATGCAGGCCATAGGCAGGCGTCTCCGCTAGTCACTAATGAGGATGTTTCATCCGAGGCACGGGGCTGTAGAAATAGTAACCGCAGAGCCCTGCCATCCAGGACTGTCCTTAGCTGGCCAGGGCACAAGAGACCCCTGCTCTGGATAGGCCTGGCATGAACAAATAAAAACATAAGGAAAACCGGTAGAAAACAAACAGGATAGGATTCCAGGGTGGCACCAGTTGGTGTGCGCTCATCCCAGCGCATCCAATCACTCGGCAGCGGAGGTCGGTGAGTCGAACATGCGGACTTTACCAGCATGGGGGACCCGTAGCTTGCTGGGGTACAACATGCTATATTGCATGCCCTTCTCCCGGAGGCAGCGCCTTATATTCACGAAGGATCTCCTCCGCTTCTGAATCTCAGCCGAGAAGTCAGGGAAAAGGCGAACTGAGGCGTTTTCATGGCGGAGATCAGGGTACCCTCTAGCAGCCGCCAATATCCGATCTCGTTCACGATAATTCAGGAGGCGCACTAGGAACGGTCTCGGAGGGGCCCCTGGTGTCATCCTGCCTGTTGGGACCCTATGGGCCCTCTCAACCACAAAGGTCGGGGGCAACTCCTCCAGGGCTAGCAGATTTTTAAAGAAGGTTTCAGCAAACACAGGGGGCTGTGAGCCCTCCGCTCCCTCCTACAGGCCTACTATGCGCACATTATTTCTTCTCAGCCTGTTCTCAGAATCATCCACCTTAGCAGCCAGGATCTTGACCGTATGTTGTAAATCCTGGATGGAATTTGTATGATCCCGTACGGAATCTTCCACCCCAGACACCCTTGTCTCAGCCTGTGACAGTCTGCCCCTAATCTTGTCCAGATCATGCCGGATCAGCGTGCATTCCACTGCTAAATGATCTATTTTAGCAGTGAGGGCTATCTTGCATCCCTCTATGGCTTCCAGGATTGTGGCAGTCCCTGCTGTCCCAGTACCTGATGTGGATGGGGCATCATGGATAGGTTCAGTGCCTGTCTCAGGATCGGCGGTTTCCCTCTCCATGTCACGAGGCTTGCAGGAGCACTCGCAGGCAGCCGGGGAAGAAGCCAAGATGGCGCCGGATGATCTCGAGGCCGCCCCTTTGCCTTTCTTCCCGCCTCGTTTCGGCGTGTCCGTGCGCTTACCGGACCTGTAGGACATGGCACACCGGACCGGACGACCCACGGAACCGAGGTGAGTAGATCCCGGGTCTGAACGAGCAGGATGTCTACAGGAGAAGGTTAGTGCAGAGACGGAGCTCCGGTGGACACGTCCGCACTGCTTCACATCCCGGCCACGCCCCCAACTATTTAACTCTTTCAACCTGGTTTCACTTTATTACTAGGGGTTTAACTTTCCCTGATCTAGGGGCCCGTCCATTGAGTGTAATCTTACTGGCTGCTGAGTTGTTTTTTTTTCTTCTTGGACATGGGAATAAAATTAATGGGGCTTAGCTGCAGGTATGGGGCTTGATTGCAAAGTCAAGGAAGTTGCACAAAAAATACCAAGATTAAATGAAGGCAAGGCTTTTCTGGCTAAGAAACATAATAAGTACCTCATACATGGTCCAGGCTTTTACTTTAAAAAAGTAAAATGATCACTTGAAGGTCCAACACCCTCAACCTGTATTTTTAATGCTGGTCCAGTCTCCTGATGCATACAAACTGCCCAGTACAAAATGTTCTAATGTTGTTTGAATATGTGAACTGTACACTTTGGGGCTGATGTATAAATGTTCCCCCCGACATACAGCTTTGGGAATGCTGTTTCCACAGGATTCCCACCAGTAGATGGAGTCGAGGAGCATAGTATTCCTATGCTCCCAGGCTCCATCTAGTTTCAAGAATGCCATACGAACGGCATTTGTCCAGCTACTCACCGGGTGGAATGTTTATACATCAGCCCTTAAGATTTAGTATCTTATTTTTATGCAATGATTATGAACACATCTAAAGACACCTCTGATAAATAACTCTACGCACTGCCAAGGCATTAAGCACATCAGTAATGGTTTGCAGGCCTTTAAAGTGACGTCACATTTTCTCCCGAGCAGTACCATAGCAACATTGATGCTAAGGAAAGGGGCTTGAGACTCTTCAATGGGCAGGCAAGGGATTTTTTTGTGTGACATCAATGGTGGGCTGCTACTATCAGCCAGGAAGTGAAGTGCAAAAATGTTTCAAACTTGTCACTGACAACTTTGTGTGTGGGGTTTGCATGGCCTTCATTGGTTGTTATCATGTGCACTTGGGGAACTTACAAGTAACATATTTGTAGGGCCCATTTACACTATGCATTGGGCTGTTCTGCACAGCCTTCCCAATGCATAGACAAAGTAATTTGCCTTATGTCCTATCAATTCAATTCACAGCACTGTGCTGCAGTGGTGTATGCTGAAAAAAGGACATGTTGGATGAGATTAAATGTCATTTTGTACAAAGTTAAAAGTGTGATGTGTCATTTACAGCATATTGGCACATGCCAGCAGCCATGTGAATGAGCCTTAAAGTTGTAGAGTTGGATTTTGACTTCCTTTAAGATTTTGATGCTGTTTATTTCGTTGTTAAAAGTGATTAAAAAAGTGATTAAAAAAAAACCTTATGTTAACAATGTGGCAAATGCAATGATTTTCCTTTGCTATTTAACTGAACATACTTGTTAACATTAACCCCATTAACCCTATTATACCAGCTGCGTATGACTAGTGATCAGTTGTTAAAGTAGAACACCAGCACAAACCTTTCTGTTTTTTCATCTGGTGGGCTTAGGTCCTTTGTCAGGTTTCCTTCTGTATGTGTCCCTATCAGGAAAAACTCTCTTTACTTTCTGTCCCAGAGATGTGACAGAATGTGGGTGGAAATCTTCCCAAAGTAAGGGAAAATACCACCTTTGACAGTAGGCAACATATTTTCCCATTGAAAGATATCCCCTCTACTCTCTAACCTTTTAGATTTCTCCTTATTTCTGTAGCAAATGGTAACATACAGCATTAGAAACCTGACAAAGGATCTAATCTTTCCGCATGCTGTCCAAAACTAAAATAGAAAATCATGTTGGCAAGAGTCCTTCTTTAACTGTGGTAATTGTGCAATAACGAGTGAAAATTCAGAACTCCATGTATTATTTTGAGATGAGGGATAAAGGTTCTTTTCTGAGGAAAGCTATGTGTTTTTATTGATGATAGCCAAGTGACTGCACCTTGTCCATCCAGAGAAGTTACCAGTATTGTTGAGATTTCTTATCTGCAGCACATCTCTGTGAAAACAGCTAATGGAAAGTCTGACTTGTCAGGGTTATACTTTATGACTGTCTAAAATGTCTAAAGCAGCATTGTCATGATTTGTGGATTCTGTACGTAGCACAATGTCAAAAATCAAGATAGGAATACTGCAACAAAGTGGCGGATAATGGCTTGAACAGGACAGAAAAGCTAGTGAAAAGCTGAAGAAAATATTTATTGCTTTGCCTAAAATTAGGCGGATCAACAGACATTCCTAACACTGGATTTTATTTTCAAACTTTTCAAAGTTTTCCAAAAAAATATCCCCTCCCGTTCTCCCCCACAACAACATAACACAACTTCTCATTCACAACTGAACTATATGGACTAAAATAAAAACAGATACATAACAATATGCCACTGATAACAAGCAAGTACATTGACTTGTCAGGGAAATTCCATACAGTTCTTTGTAAGTAAAAATTCAAGTGTAACAGTAGACAAATGAAAGCTGGAAATCATTACATATACATAAAGACTAAAAAGCCATCAACTAAACTAGCAGCAGATCCTACATAAAATAAATTTTAAGACATCCAGTATCTTGACTGGTGGTAGCTACTGACCTTAGTGGCTATAAATTCAGTAAGTACCTCCCTTACTTTATGCTAACAGCCTTAACCTTGGTGTATCCAATTAAAGGAGAACTACACTGAGTGGCCAGATTATTATGACCACCTGACGTTTGTAAGCAAATTAGCTATAATTTTGCGCTGAAGTTGCTAGAGGGCCAGACCATTCTAAATAGGGAATCAGGTTGTGATAGAAGTAGAAGTGATTTTTTTCTGAAGATATGGGTAAACAACGCGAATTAACAGCCTTTGAACGTGGGATGATTGTTGGAGCTCGGAGCCATGGAGCGAGTATCAGCAAAACAGCAGAATTTGTTAAATGTTCAAGAGCAGCTGTTGTTAAAGTGTTTAAAGACTGGACTGTCAGCCGAAAATCTGGGTCTGAACGTGCGAATTGTGGCCGTCAGCGACTGGTCAATGTTAGGGCAGAACGGAGAGTGGCAAGACTGGTACAAGACAACAGAAGGGCAACAGTGCAGTGTCAGATTCCTCGCATCACCTTTCAACATCTCGTGGAGTCACGAGGCGGCCCAACGAAGTCATCTCGTGGAGTCATCTCGTGGCCCAACGAAGTACTGATGGGGTGGTCATAATAATCTGGCCACTCAGTGTATGGGCTTAGGGCTTTTCCCCATAGTTCTTCTAAGGGTTATCGGAGGACACAAACTAGAGCTACAGCTTGCGGTATACTGAACATTCGCAGCTGAAACGGATCCCGACAATTATGTCTGGATCCACCCAGCTGCGTGAGTGACAGCTGGCTCTGTCTATCTAGAGGCAGAGCCAGCTGTACCCGCCCACTCCCCCGTCCGTCAGCGCTGGAGGATCGGACAGGGGAGGGGGGAATCCAGCCACTCGCCTATCACGGCTCTCTGCAGTGACAGGATCGTGAAGTGAGCGAACGACGGTATGTGTTCGCTCACTTCTCGATCTACTGAGCCGACCTGTGACAGTTTCATTGTCACAGAGCGGCTAGAACTATGAGGATGAGTAAAAATCACTCACCTCATAGTTCTCCTTTAAAGGACACATATTGCTCATGTTTGCTTGCAGTAGCATTTGATTCTTGTAAAGCAATGGTCTTACAAGAAATTGTTTTAGTCGTGTCTGGCCTTTCTTTATTGGCCAGCAAAACCAGATTCTAAAAGCATCCACCCTTCCAGTTATGAGCATGCTCAAAGCTGAAAGGTTCTAGTAATTTCCACAGTCACATCCCATAATAGCAGTATCAGTCACACTAAAGTCATTTGTTTGATAATGGGACCAGAGTAAATAACCTTGGTTTTGATGGCCTTGCTAAATAACTTGACTGTTGGTAATATAGTCAGAAAGAACTGGAGCAACCCAGACCTTTTGTTCTCTGAGTAGTAGTGTATGTTGATATATAAACTCAATTAGTCTCAGTCCCATTGTTAGTTTGGTCACATATTGCAGGATACAGGTAAAGAGATCAAAGATTGCCAGCAGCATTTGGATACTGTGGTAAATATTGCTGAGTGTATAAATGTGTTTGGTGAACTATTTCCGGTAACCACGCATCCGTTACCAATAGGGACCCATTCGCAAAGTGTTACCACACATTAATGCAATGCATGTGAACTCCAAAGCACTATTACAGTAGAACACAATGCACCCACACTGTAGCACACCACAAAGCACATGCCATGCGTTGTGGTACATAAAAAAAAAAGGTCAGGTCCATCTTTTTAGTGTTTGCTTCCTGATTTGTGCTCTTAAATAGACTGGTGAATTGATTACTTATGAGATGGTCAAATGGACAGGCAGATGGATGGACGGACAAACAATTACATCTAAAAGTATTTTTTAACTACTTTTTTAATGAATGAAGACTTGCTAGTCGAGCATGCAGTGAATTCTTTATTCACTCTCTTGAAGAGCTATGGCCTTCAAGGAATTGTATGCACCCAACCCACTTCCAGGAGTGTCGAATGCCTGGTCACCAACTGTGTGCTTTGGTTCCTCTCATAAATCACTACATCACTACTAGACACATTAATGACATGGGGGCCAGCTAATGGAACCACAATGCACAGTGGGGAACTAAGCCTCTTACATGCCCAGAAGTGGACAGATGAACAGAGATGGGCCAATAGATGGACGGACTTGCGGAAACACCCATGGACACAGCCGGGGTAAAAAAAAAGCATACTGGGATGAATAGCTGCTTTTATCGTGCCATGTTAAAATGGCACTGGGGACTCAAGTGGTTAAAAACAAATCTTTTGTTTAGCTTTGGATAGACAGGGGAGAGGTTAGTAAGGTTGTAATTGCTATCTGTGTCAACACTAGGGAGATCCATCCACATGTATGCACTTTTTTTTAAAGCACTGCATTGCAACGCATTGTATTGTGGCACTGCACGTTGCAGTGTGATCAAGCACAATGTGGGCAGGAGGTGCATTTGGGGTGCCATTCAAATGAATGGCAAAGCAACACACCTCCCGCACTGTTAATGCACAGTAGGTGCGTTAAGCGGTACAGTGCATTAATCACATGGAACAGTGCAAATAACACATTGCAGCAGTGTGAATGGGCTCTTTAATGGGACACAGACAAAAAAAACGCATACAAATAAAAACATAGGTGTTTTAATAATTCCCTGTGCTATCCAGCCTGCCTGGATCCTATCAGATGTTTCAATTTGTCCTCCTATGCTGCCAAATGTTTTTGTTTTTTTTATGCATGGAAGTAAATACATGGGTTAGGTACCACCACCTACCCATCCTGAGTCTTTAGTCAGTCTTTAGAGCAGTCAGACTCTAGGGATTTTTTTCCATACGAAGTTGGAAATATTTGTTTTACACTTTTAAGACCATCTCTAGGCACTCCCCTCATACCTTCCTCTAACTGATTACTGAATTACTGAAAAGCCCTATCTAAATGGCCATTTTACTTACCTAAAACCACAGTCACATGACCCTCCTTTACCCAGTCTTCTCCCTTCCTTTGCTTACATCCAGAAGGGTTCTTTTTTGGGTGTTCACATCACTGCCCGAATGGTGTGGACATTTCCCATTGGCTGTCAAGTGATAGAGTCCTCTAAAAATCCAGAAGAGGAGAGACATCAGCATGAGGGGATGGTAGGGGGCCCGTTTCAGATGCATTTGCCATACTGAATTAATGGTTGCCCACACCCAGAAACGGCAGCTGCGAGGGACCTGGACTTAGGGAAGCACATAGGTGAGTAAATTTAGCCTGAAATGGGGCTTTAAATTGTTAAAAGAGCTTGAAAGGAATCCAACTGAAGCCATTTTGTGAGCTATATGATAGCCCGAAGCATTGAAATAATATTAAATTTGCCACTCACCGTTTATAGAAGTTTTGTCCAAAGGGCACTTCTTGTTTTAAATTTAAACAGAAGCATGGAAATATTCAATGGAATAAAACTGGCTCTATTAAAGCAAAATATGTGTTACTAAGTATTTGAAAGTTTGAACTGCTATTATTTTGGCTTCAGAGCCCTTCAGTGGTTGATGGAGTGGGTCAAGTGGCAGCAAAACTGATAAGCACAATTTATTGCTAAATTAAAAGTGGCCAAAACTTGAAATAGAAGCCATGCCAGCTGAAGGGGAGGACTGTGTGTCAGCTACAAACAAAAGAACACCACTAGCATATAGAGCTGCTTTTTCCTCTAATGGAAAAGCACTTTGATGGCAAAAAAAAAGCATTTTCTAGTAAGTGTCTTATAAGTGCTGAAGGAGGCTATGTAACAAAAGCAAAAAGCATGGATGACAAGGGACATAAGGGGGGTTGGTCATTGAAAGAGTTGCAAAATTTGAATTAGTAAAAGTTTAATTGATTAGTACATTTGTAGGCAAGAATTGTGTTTCTTTTTTACTGAATAATATTCTGTGTTGCTCACCAACAATAGCCAACAAATCAAAAAGAGAGTTAATGATGATACATAAATTATGCATATAAATATTTAGCCCTTCTATCTAATGACTGGTGGATGGTAGTATCACTCTTACCCACTCAAGAGCCTCGAGGCTGTCATCCCAGGAGCTGCTTGGCCTTTTGATTAGCATAATGCAACACACAAACCTGTTGCTTTTCAAGCGTGGCCAGCTACCCATACTTTTGTTCATGATAAGTGTTGCCATTACCCTAAAGGGGCAAAATCCCTAGTTGTGAAATAGTAATACTAAGTACATAACTTCAAATTGTTATGTATCCTTAACATTATAATAAACATTAACGCAATTGGTTTCTTATGAAATAGAAATGTGTCAGTTATTTTCCCCCATGATTTGTAATGTACACTTTTCAACATCAATAATAATCATAATACATAAGGCTGGGTTCACACCTAGGCAGTGGCGTAACCAGAGTTATGGGCGCCCGGGGCAGAACATTTTTGTTCGCCCCCCCATATTATATAAACATCCACTAGAACTGTACCCCCCACACCCACACATATATATCAGCTAAGGAACTACAAGTCCAAGCATGCCATCATTGTCCCCCTTGTTGCGTAGGCCGTTTTGTATCGCGTTCGGACGGGCGGAAATACGGCAAGGTGTGAACCAGACTGTAATAGATTCGGCGTCTTGCGTTCCACTCTGGAGCGCAGCGCCGACGTGTTCCATAGTGAGGCACGCGGCTTGCGTTCCACAATGGAACGCAACGGCCGTCTGACGCCGGCAGACCCGTCCAATCAAGTGGGCCCTATTTATACAGGGGAGGAGCATAGCAGCGGCGTTCCACTAAACGAGTGTGCGCCCTGCTAGCTCCTCTGAGACGAACCTAGGATATTACCAACAGACGGAGGGAACTTCTCCCCTACAGCCTTGTTCTCGGGACTACCCGTGGAGGGTTCTTTTCTTCAAAATACCGCAAGTACCCCTTGTCAGTGTGCTCTGACATTAAAGACTGCTACCATTAGTTTACCAGCTGCATGTACTGATTGCCATATTACTGCTATTAGGAAAAACCTGCTTTGCCATCAACTGCTGTGTATACTGTGCTCATAACGCGGATGTCAACCCCATACTGGTATCCCATGTACTGCTTCATGTGACGTGTGCTGCATTACTACCGTTACCAATTGCACTTGTATGAGCTCAAGGAACACTTCCGTACTAAATAAAATTTCAGTTTAGAACCGGTGATAAATGATGCTGGTAGCTTCAAAACTCTCCGTTTTATGATTGAGAGTGGCACTGAAGCTCCGACTGATTTCACCCATTACAAAATTCAATCAACTAGGAGACGTGCTCCAGTTTATGCTTCCCGACTCTGCAGTTGAGATCCTGACAGAGCAATTAGGCGCATTACACAGACCCATTAAATACAATGGGATTTAGATGTTTGAGCGTTTTGTAGAGCGTTCGTCGAGCGTTGAACGCGCTACAAAACTTTCAGGTGTGAACCAGGCCTAAAACACCAATGACTGTTTCCACTGCATGTACAAATTATAATAGTCTCTATCATTTATGTTTGGATCGGAAGAATTCTTCAACGCGACCATATTGTTAAAGAAGACTGACAAACCCATATCTAAAATGGAAATGAATAAAAGCAAAAGCATCCTAGTAATGTGTGGGGTTGTTTGAGTCCTGAGCAATCTTACAGGGACTATTAGACTATTAGATACTTGTGGTCATTGTAGAAAATGTTCACATTTACATTGAGTCATAGGCACACTAGCAGTGTGTTGTACAGTGCTATAGGGAGAGGTTTCAGAGTGATTCCAAGGAGAGTTAGATGCTGGTCTATGCCTATATTTACATGTGTTGTGGAAATTTTATTAGGATGTGTTTTTAGTGTATTGTAATATTTTGTCATCATGTCTTTCCGTGTCAGGGTTTGCTGCGTCACGCCCAATTGGAGCGTGACCCGGTTTAAATCCCCACTAAGAGTAAACCATTGGAGTAGATATCTTATGCGTGGCGGAGCAGTGTCTTCTTGGCGAATGTATGGACGCCGGCTAGGGCCCCCGTGCAAAGCATGGATTTATTGGCTTGCGTGGATGCATTTGTTTTGAACGCAGTATATGAAAGGAACGTGCGTTTGTTGTATCTAGTGCGCCTGATCAACCACTGGAGATAATATGACGTTGTCCCTGTAAATAAGCACGCATGAGAATCATAGTAACGTAATTGGGCATTGATCACTGAGCAATGCTGGATAAGGTTCTCTCCAGTGGTAATTGGAGATGATATGTTGATATGTAGTGAGGAAGTGATGTTGGTTGTTGACATCACTTCCTGGTTTGCTGGTTGTAGACATCACTTCCTGTCTGACATCACTTCCTGTCGGACAGCTATAAAAATAAACAAATACCTGTGCTGAGGCTCTAAGAATGGAACTAGCAAGAAAGCAACACCTGTCTCCTGTGTCCTAACTCTAGATGACTCTAAAGGGGTACTTCCAGTCCTTGCACAAAAGAGCGTAATACAACTGTGCTTTTAAGCACGGGGGGAAATTCTTTGTGTTTGACATACTTTGGCGCAGTTTAGTGCGGCATGGATTTGTGCGTTAAAACCAAGCGAATTTCCATAACACATGCAGTCACAGACACACTAACAGTGTATTGCACATTAGTATAGCACGTTAGGGAGAGATGCTGGTGGTCATTGATGAAAACATTCATATTTATATTGAGTAACAGACATATTGGGGGCAGTTTAATATAGAATTTTTGACACTTTTCTGGTGCTAGTGCTGTTTTGGAAAGTCGCCGACACGTGTAACAAATTCAAGTAGTTCTTGTAACGGACAGACATAAATTGTTTGTTTCCAAATGTGGCATTTCTGCCATATGAGACTCACATTATGGGAATTATGAGTGCACCAGACAGGTGAATGGTTTTGGGGGGAAACATGGAACAGCCAGTTTGGATTATTCTACACAGTGGCTATTATTCTGCTCTGAAATAATTGATCACAGGAGATGTTTGGATATACACTTTATCTTACTTCCGTTGGCATAAACATGAATGCATCTATAATTCAATCTTGCTGATGGAGGAACATCTAAAAGCAAAACACAGGGGCGTCATGCCTGCATTCAATATCTCACTGCCCAGTAATGTGCAGTATATGGCCAGCTTTAGCCTGTTGGGAAAAAAACCGATGATTTGGCGGATATTTTATACATGCACATTTAACTCCCATCTAATGTTTATGGCCATCTTAGACTGGAGTGTGACTGTCCGGAGTAATGATTTAGGAGTCCCAAAAAAAATTACAATTTTAATTCACTTATGCCCAATTGATCACAGTGTACGCGGCAAAAACTCTCAAGGAGATTTTACGCATTATCCTTGCTAAAAGCCAACAAATTATCAACCATCAGAAGGTTGTGTTCATCCCCTTATCATTCAGTTTACTGTTGGACTATTCTATTAGGAGAGTTAATCCTGATTAGCTGCAGAGGTGATGGGGTTGATATTCCCATATCATTAAAGAACATTGCTCATTACCAGACTCTGATAGTAATGACTATATCTTCATGCACTAACACATTATCTTAGACAATCTCTATCTAATTTCTGCTGTGCTGATTACTAATTTATGAATTTCCTCTTAACAAAGTTGACAAGATGAGAAATATTTAAGCAAATGCTATTTTTATACGGAGTCTTGTTTAAAATTTAGATGAACTTGAAACAAATATTTTAAAGTTGCTCTCTATTTTATGCAATGAAAACTATTTTGGAAACATATCTATAAGACGGAAACAGTAATTAGCAAAAGACCAAGGGAAAGGGAATCTGTAGTGAGGAATTATGGAGGATGCCATTGTAGACCTCTCTTTCATAAAATATTAGTTCTATCACTGTCATCCTGATCCAGTGGCTTCAGTATTTTCTAAGTCCCTCACTAAGAACAAGCATGCAGATTAGGAGGTCTGACTTCACTCTCCTAATCTTTTTTTTTTTTCATTTTTATTCCAGAGGAGTGTATCAAAGTACTGAAGCCAGAGGCAGCAAGTCAACTAGCATTTTCAGGTGGTCTGTAGTGACAGCCCCCCCTATTTCTCACATTACTGGTTTCATTGGATCATAACACAATGCTGTAATATGTGAAAATATACTGCAGTCAAATATTTTGTGTCTGTTGAAACCTTGCTGAAGTCCTGAATATGTAAAACAGCTACCTTGGAGAATCTAAAACCAACAATAATTAGTTGTTAATTTGAAAGATGCAAAGGATTGTACCCATGGTATCCCTATTACTAGGTCTATGTTCTGTGTGCAGCAGCTCACACATTTAATATACGCACAACACCCTCCAGTGGCTAAAGGGGAAAGCACAGCCGAGTTATTTTAAATGGCTGGCAAGGTACTTTACCTGTCCTATATTTTTTGTATGGCAAAGAACTGCCAGCTATTATGAAGAAAGTATAACCACACAGGGGTATCGGGCTTTTAATTCTTTGTATCTGAGGGACTGTTAGCCCCAATCACATGAGGCCTTAGGCAGCAGCTGGGGATTCTTAGTATCTGAGGGACTGTTAGCCCCAATCACAAGAGGCCTTAGGCAGCAGCTGGGGATTCTTAGTATCTGAGGGATTGTTAGCCCCAATCACATGGGGCCTTAGCCTGCGGCTGGGGATTCTTAGTATTTGAGGGACTGTTCGCCCCAATCACATTGGGGCCTTAGGCCGTGGCTGGGAATTTTTTGTATCTGAGGGACTGTTAGCCCCAATCACATGGGGCTTTAGGCTGCGGCTGGGGATTCCCGTAGCAAAAAGCCACGGATTCTTGCAGCAGGAGTTCCAGGTGTGTCTGTACAAATGCGACCACTGTGCCCATTATGAATGACGGGGTAACAGTGGCCACATCTGCCTGTAGTTGTCCACATGTAATCTTACATGCGGTTCAGGAAAGATGATTGTCCTTGGACTCGGGAATCCCCAGCCACAACTTAAAGCCGGTGTGAATGGGGTCTTAGAGTCAAGTCATATGGACGCCTAAAATTTTAAAGTATATGTAAACCAAATCACTAAAATCTCACACAAGCTTTAACATGTTAATGTATTTTCAAAAGTCTCCATGAAAACAATTGTTCTGCCACCTCCATTTATAGAGTGACAATGTTAGCTCCTGTCTCTTAATTGTTCTCTGATGTCGTTTCTATCTTTCTGTATATTCCCTTCACACACATACCTGGACAGGACCTGAAGCAGGAGGGTGCTGTAGCAATTGCCAGCAAGTTGACTGGCATCAGCAGAGATAAGAACAGTAAGTAAGTACAGTAAGTTGCCAGCACACCATGGATCCATAATCAATAGTCAAAATGTTTATGTAAAATGATCACAACACAAAAAGTGCAGGTAGGTCACACAGGAACGCTTTGTCATGCCTGATGAAGAGGTCCTGTGTGGCCTAAAAGCATTGCTAATAAAGTGTCTGCAGAACTGAAATAATAATTAAAAAAAAGAATGAAAAAAGTGAAAATTATTTTATAAAAGAAAAAACAAAACATTACAATAGTTTAATATACAACAATTTCGCGAACTAAATGTCACCCAGTAAGGATTTATATCCTGTGTAATTTTTTTAATGTTTTTATTTCAATAATTTTATTCTGGGTACCAATTAGATAAAGGCAGTTTCACACTCATGTAACAGGGAAAGTGATCTTCATTCATTTAAATGCTGAGAGACAAATAACCTGTGTGTCTAATTGAATTTGTAATGATTTAGGTGGAAAAATGGCCAGAGGAATCTGAGGCCATAAGAACGTGTTTTCTCATTCATAGGCAAAGCATAAGCATATCACCTTTATTTAATACTGACTTTAATTCATGCAAAAGCTGTTCCCTGATTCTGCACTCCTAATCTCATTACTTGAACCAGTGTCTCTGTAATTAATACAAGCAATAATTAAAACATGAGAAGCTATTTTGGTTGGTGTAATTGTAAAGGTTATCTGTTTTTAGAAATTGTGCAGATAACAGACTCCTAATATGCCTCTTGCCGCTTTCACTTCTTGTGCATTCAGAGTATATTTAAGATATAAATGATTTCTTAATTTCTGCTAAACGGTTTGCCCCATTCATTACTGTCATCCATCCAAGTTATCTTGCCTGAACTCTATCATAACATGCTACCTTCTTTTCCTTTAATTTTCACATTGATTTATGTGCCATCCATATATTTAGCTCATTTTATAATTGACCAAAATAAATATAAACGCAATCACAAATGTGTATAGCAATAAGTGCATTAATATACTGTATTTGCAATATACTGTATTTCTGTTGATTAATGGTCAATTCATCAACTAGAACATATTGAAGGGTGCAGCTATCTACACAGAGGAAAAACTATGGAGAGAGGTAGGAACAAAATACCAGACACAGATGAAACAAATAATGTGAATCTTGCTTGTTATATGGGATCTCTCTATAGGTGCCCATACACTGCACGATTATCGTACGCGATCGGTTTTTCGTACGATAATCGATCAGTGTGAACGGAGACGTGCGACCGTTTCTACTGTACGGTCGCACGTCTTCTGTCGAACCAGCATGTTCGAAAACCAGCCGGGAATCGTACGATTCTCGGCTGGTTAGAACGGTGCTCGGAAGACAAATGCCGAACGGGCCGGTGTGCGCACGCGCACACTGCCCGTTCAGCATTGCGGTCATCGGAAGCCCGCCCCTCGTTTTTTTTTTTTTTTACTTTAAGACTGCTAATTATTATGGGAGAGCGGGACCTGATGTATTAAGCAAAATCCACTCTTACATTTGTATAATGATGTATGTTTAGTTAAAGTAAACCTGTGGGCAGGCTATGGACATTCAAATATTCATATATTCTTAACAAGTGGTACATAAGCTTTACCACAAACCTTCACTGACCTCTGTAGCTATAGATACTGTGGTGCAAATAATTCTCCAATCCTAAATATATGGATATCCATAGCCTGACTAAATGTCTACTCTAACAAGATTAAAGATTTGCTCCCTTGTTTAGCATTATTTACTTGTATCTGACCCCTGAGCTTCAGCTGAAGAGAAAAAGAAGGTGGCCACCTACAGTCTGACCACACGCACTACACAGATAGAAGCTGGGAGACACTGCGTCCGATCAGGCAGTTCACTTCAAGTGCCCTTTTACCCCCTGACCAGAGAGTCAGACACATACAAATTGTGTTAAGTGTGGTAAGTAAAAAGGCAAATATAAATACTTACTAAACAAAAGCACACTCGTGACTGGTTCTCTTTGAAAGAAACTTGTCACGAGCGAAATATGTAAGCTGACATTGCTGACCTCCCCTTCAAAAAAATGCTGGTTTCTGGCTGCTATCCTGATACTCTGGTTTCATAGCAACTATGACGTCCAATCTGCATACTTGTGCCTTGGAAAGCATTGAAGCCAAAGGATCGGCAACCAGGCAACTTGCATTCTCAAAGAAAAGTCAACATTGGCAGTCTTCCTATTCCTCTGATGAAACATTTTCTTTAACATGCATCTTTGGTGGTCATTAAGGAAATCCTATCATGCTAGGCTGTTGTTGATACCCTATGCTCAGTGTCATACTGACCCTCTTGCTTCAATATTTCAGAGACCCGACACAAGCCTTCTAACTTTTTTAATTCACTATACGTATATATTATACCAAACCAGGTAATGTATTATTAATGACCCAGGGTATTATATGGTAATTAAAGACTGCTCCTTAAGGATGTTGGAGATTATATGGAAGTGTTTACAAGGGCTCTAACATGCTGTTCAACTTGGATTTGTAAGAAACGACTTCATGTTTGGCATTTGTTTAATGTTAATGGTGGCACAACAGGGAGGATGCTTTTAAAGCCTTTCATTTACAAACCACAGAGTGAGGAGAATAAAAGCTTGTTATAAGACATTATTAGCCTCTAAGCCCTTGTTTTTTGCACAGTGTGGTTGTAATAGCAAGAATTAAATCTGGTGGTGGAATTTGGCAAACCGAATACATGAGTAATCTCTTGATATTCAAGAGAATCAGAAAATAGTGAAAATAAATGTGATGTCTGAGCCAAACATCACTGACTACTTATGAATGTGCTTTTTAAAGGTAAAGGCCATGACTAAGCATGCTGTTTGTTATAGCAGAAGCTCAAAGAAATGGATTATGGAATTAAATGACAAAAAACAACTAATTCTATTGTTAATATCTAAAATATGTTTGACTTCCTTTCATACTTGTTTATTATATGCACTTATCACTTGTCGCTTATTATAATGTTGAAGCTGGACTTCAGAGAAACAGTTAATACACATACATACAGTATATGAGAGAATTGTAAGTCTGTCTATCCGTCTCTGAGATTTACACAGCCCTGCCACGCAGCTCAATCATGCCTGGCAGGAAAGCGGACCTGATATTTCTGTGCTGTATTTTAAATAGTATTAAACGCGTATTTTTTACAATAATCAATCCAGACCAAACAAATATACAGTACATTGCCCAGCAAAGTATTTCTGATTATGTTTCTGAACAGCCGGCTCCAAGTCTCTCAATTCATCTTCCCTGAACTTCATCTCCAGTATAAGGTCACAAGCAACAGTACAATCTCCAGCAGCTACCCATGTACTAGCTTGGAGAAGGGAGGATACCAAGTCAAATTCAAGAACTTATGCTACTTGTATTTAAACAAAAAAAAGATGTTTTAATGAATACAGAGCTACATTCATCTGTCTTTTATATCTGACTGGAATTCAGCGTAAAAACAATACCTGTACTGAAAAAAATGTATTGCTCTCTTGACACGTTCCCTTCCAAATCAAGACTGAAATCCAAAGGCCCCATTCCCATCTGTTTTGTACTACGCTCTAGAACCCATATGAAGTATATCCAAAACAAATACATTACTATTTATAAAAGGGAACCTGTACTGAAGACGTTTGGAGGGTGCCAATGATGACCTCGACTTCTTTAAATACCAGTTCCCTGTGTGCCATGCTGATTCAATAACTTTAGTTTTTCAGTTGTCTCAGAAACAAGTGTGAAAATCAGGCATTTCTGGGTTTTGGGTCAGTTAATTGCTAGAATTTAAAGGCATATCATTAGTATTTCCAATGGGGCATTGACAATGACAGCCTTCTTATCTCTCTCAATACAGGTTTCCCTAAGGAATCCCAAGTTAAGGAGAACTATGGGGCGAGTGATTTTCACTCAGCCTCATAATCTGAGCCGACCTGTGACAATGAAACTGTCACAGGTCGGCTCAGTAGATCGAGAAGTGAGCGAACACATACCGTCGCTCGCTCACTTCTCGATCTATCCCTGCAGAGAGCCGTGTCACTCACGGCTCCCTGCAGGGATTTCGCCCCTGTCCGATCCTCCAGCGCTGACTGGCGGAACGGACGGGGGAGGGCACAGCCTTTGGATAGGCCGAGCCAGCTGTCACTCTCGCAGCTGGGTGGATCTTGACAGCAATGTCGGGATCCGTTCCGGCTGCGGCGTCTCAGTACTGAGCTTTGGGTGACGGAAAAACGCTAGTTTGTGTTCTCCCGTGACCCTTAGGAGAACTATGGGGAAAAGCCCCGACCCCATAGTTCTACTTTAACTTCAGATAATCCATAAGGTGTTCCTTTTTCCTCCTTACCTGGGCATCACTTCTTAGATTGAAATGAGTGAGTGCAGCCATTTTTTGCTGCCCTCTAGCTTACAGCTAGACTAATTCTGAGCCAGTGAAACAGATTAGAATGTGGGGGTATTCTGAGTGAGGACATTCTGGAGTACCCCACCTATTATTCTTCATGCACTTCAAATCCCAGGGTTCTAGAGCAGAAAGCTACAGTCTCTGCATCCATTTAATAGACACGCCTTAGGGAGTATCTCATCAAAAAGTTATTTAACAGGAGAGGCCTAAAACTGACATCTTAGTAAACACTTGAGAAAATCAGTGGGCCAATCACAAAAGCAGGAAATAGCATGCCTGGGGGTGTACAGAACTTCTCCAGGTTATTTTATTAAATTTTAGAAAATGGTAGCGTTCCAGAATGAGGAAGGTCATTTTTAATCACGTTCAATGACAAAATGTTTTGTGTAGCAATTTTATGTGCTACATTAATTTTGTTAACGAAAGTGGATGTTTCCTTTAAGCATGTGGTATGCAACAGGATACAATCATTGCTGGGATGGATAAATATAAAGTAAAGGGAAGAGATGTATTACCATTCATTGATAAAATGCTGTCCCAAGCGCTCTTCAGCACTGGCCATATGTCTAAAAGCCATGTGAGTGAAGTTGAAAAGTAAGGTCAGGAGTGCAGTTTGGCTGATCTTCCATTCAGCAGTGATCACATGAACAGGTGCCTATGCCTTCACGCACTGAAAAGTGCCTAGAGGTGTATTTTCTCTAAGGGCTAGTTCACACCAGATACAGTTGTGATGCAGTCCATTCAGTTTGGCAGCTGCAGCAAAAATCACGTCACAATGCTTTCCAAAAGGGATTTCTGGTGCTCTGTTCACACCAGTGCAGTCAGTTTCGATGCAGCCAGAACAAATCCTGCTTGCCACATTTTAGCTGCACCTGATCGCAACCGGACACATCAAAACGCATGCAAACGCACTGCACTGCACCTGAAAACCCATATCAAGCTGAAATAATTTGTTAAAATTGCGGTAAAAACACATTGCACTGCAGCTGCGCAGACGCACGCATTTATGGTGTGAACTAGCCCTAAAGCCAGTTGTACACTGAGTGAATTTTGACAGGTTCTTAACTGGCTGAAATTCTGTGACCCTGTCTTCTGGCTCCCGCCCGACATCCTTTGATTGATAAATCGAAGGAACTGCCCATAAAATTCTGGTATTTTGACAGCTGTATATCCAACAATGTATTTTACCCTTTTTATTACTCAGAAAGATTGTAGATGTTATATGTCAGCTTCTCTCAAACAAGATGCCTTCTGGCTTTGTTAGGGGTGCCTTTACATTTTCGCTGTCTAGGATAAGGGTTTGGCAATGATTTTGTGGGGGGGACCCCATGTCTTTTTTCACATTTTAGACTGGGGAGCCATAAGATTTTGCTTACTGTTAGCATACTGTCATTGCTGCTGGGTTGCGGAAGATATTCTCTGTTCCCAAACTTTCTAGTTATAGGGGAGGGTACTGACGGCAGAGGAGCAATTGGCTCCTTCTGCCATCAGTTGGGAAGAGAGAAGGGAAGCCACGCGCCTATGGACGCACACAGCTACTTGCTGGCAGAGCAGGTAATGTGCACACATGGGTGTCTTCTCTGCAGCCAGCTAGCTGATGGAGACACCAGCAGCAGACGGGGGGAGGGGGGGCAGTTTTGGGATCAGCTAGAGAACGAGGAAAGAAAAAAATTTTAAGATTAAGGATAAGAATTTAATATAAGTATGACCCTTCGAAACATAAAATGAAATAAACCGGAAGGTTTAATATCACATTAACGGCTAAGTATAGGTCCACTTTAAATGCGCCACCCCTAGTGTAGATAATTTTGTTGCTGGGCCTGCTAAAATTGGACTGTGTTCTCTGGAGAAAAATAAATGATTTGGTGCTTCAGTCAGAAGCCATTTCTTTCAACATTTCCTATTCAGTACTTCCTAACTTCTTTTTTTACAATATATTGTTCCCTGAAATGAAACTGGTTTATTTTTAGCACTTTTTCGTCTCACTACAACTGGCAGAGCTAAAGCCGCATCCACAATTCATATATCATAGTCCCAGCTGGGAAACCATCCTGTTGTGTTTACTCTCTTATTTCTTTACAATTCAAGGTTCGCTGCCTTCCACTGCAAGAGCTGTAGGAATAGGTGACAGAATAAATATCTAAAGCAAACACCTTAACAAAAACATTCTTTATTCATTATTGACGGCTGACACAGGGAATCTGTAACACTGCTCTCCTGATTTCTGGAGATTCTAGTTAAATTACTTTGAGCTTTGCAAACCCTTTTTACACAAAAGACATGCACTGCTTATGATTACACAGGATTGCCAATATGTAAAATGGCCGTGCTTAGCATAAGTCCAATCTTTCTCCACGAAAGCAATGTATCACCGATAAATGGTCACGGAATCATCAGGAGCCTTCCGAATGAGACCTTATATGATTCACTTGATTTTCTTTCTGCCAAACAAATTAGTCACGATTCACTTTGCAGCTCATCCTGAGTACAAACCGCTCTGCCAACAGAATATTGTGTATTTTGCTGCTGAAATCTTCTTCTTTTACTGGAGTAAACACGGCTAGGCTACAATGTCATAGCCCTGGCCATATCGGTTGTCTTCAACGATGATAGATGTTGGTGGATCAGTCTCAATATCAACGATGATGTACCGAACTTCGTACACTCTCCTTACAGGACTCTACAAAATAGAGACAGATGGTGAGTAATTATAAAATAAGATGCAAAGCTTCTAAAACCTCCAGTCCACAAAGGCAGCCAAACTAAAGTGCAATAGCTGCAAAATGATCTTTGCTTAAAGTACATCCTAGTCATAATAAAAATGTTGAACCCCCATTCCAGTCAAACTTTTATTTTATTTCATTAAGAGTGGAGAAGTTCTTTAAAGCTTAATGGGATCTCTCTGTATTAACCCTAATGTGTCTGAGTTGAATGGGATTTAGGAGACCTGCTATTATTAGATGAGACATCAAGATATTCAATTGGATAAAGTGTCAAAGAGTTGCGAAACTTCAGGAAAATGACCATTTGCCTCCACAGACCACAAACCCCATTTTCTTCACAGAGGCACCTACGGGACTTTTTCATGAGCACAAGGGATGAAGGTAATGCAAGTTATGTTTGCAGTGCTGGGGTATGTTCCATTGCTTGGTGGATTTTTTGCTTGCTTTTGTTCTTGGAGCACTGATGTGTTACAGAGTGGCAGATTTGAATAATATTTATATGCAATTATGTAGGTATGTTTAATCACGTCTTTATTTATGTATTGGAGATGTGTATACCTTGCACCTGCACTAAATTAGGAGGTTGAGTGTGTTTAAGTTGGTGATTAAATAAATCACCAACTTAAAAGGAGAACTATGAGGTGAGTGCTTTTCACTCACCTCATAGTTCTAGCCGACCTGTGACAATGAGACTGTCACAGGTCGGCTCAGTAGATCGGGAGGTGAGCGAACACATACCGGGTTCTGTCACCTCTCGATCCTGTCACGGCTCTCTGCTGTGACAGGGGAGGGGCTGGATTCCCCTCTCCGCCAGCGCTGACTGGCGGAACGGACGGGGGAGGGTACTGCTGGCTCTGCCTCTAGATAGGCAGAGCCAGCTGTCACTCACGCAGCTGGGCGGATCTCGACATCGATGTCGGGATCCGCTCCGGCGCCTCAGTATACCGCAAACTGTAGCTCGCGGTATACTGAGCCTCGGGTGACGGGAGGACGCTAGTTTGTGTCCTCCCGTTACCCTAAGGAGAACTATGGGGAAAAGCCCTGACCCCATAGTTCTCCTTTAAATAAAAAAACTGGTAAAAGCGCATACAAATCAAGTATTTTAAATGCTTACCAGCAGTGTTTTTGCTTTCCATTAGGGATACACCAATACTGATACCAGTATTGGTGCCTGTACTGGGTATTTTCACTCGTACTGGTGAAAATGTCCCGATACTAAACTCCGACACTGGCGCTTGAAATTTTTAAACTGAAGCGGCTGCCTGAGATCCTGCACTTGCTGGGGCCTTTCTCTGAACCGTGGCACCTGTTTACAGTGCAGGACGCACATCTCTTCCTCCTTCCTGGGGAACCCCACCTCCCATGAGACCCTCTGGAACCCACACAGCCCTGGTGAGACCCCGCATAGTCCCCCTGAGACCCTGCATTGCCATCCAGAGATCCTCAACTGGAGATATAAGGCTGGCACCCCAGAGCAGCAGAGTAAGTAGCGTCATATTATTCAGAATTGCTGTACAATGTATTGCTGGGATTTGTAGTCCTCTATAGCCGGTTGCCATTGATGTATAATGTATTGCTGGGATCTGTAGTCCTCTATAGCCGGTTGCAATACGGCATTACTGTATAATGTATCACTGGGATTTGTAGTCCTTTGAAGACCCTTGGAGTAAGGCTATTCCTGGATTTGCTTGCTATAGGCAGCGTAATTGTTTGCCTGCACCTGGCATGTAATCACAGTGTGAGCCAGTTCTGTAATTTGGGCGGCGTTTGCTGTGGGTTACCGGAGAAAGGTAAGTTGCATCTCATTGAAATGTTGGTTTTTACAATGACCTTGCAACATCAATGGCACTACTCTTTGTTCTCATAAAAATTCCCACTCGGGTCTTGTGTTTCTATGTATCTGTGTGCCAGCACCCCACTTTTAGATCAATAAATAAGCAAATGAAAAGCCACGTGCTGAAATACAGCTTGCTCCTGTATGTGTGAAAGTCAGCCACCCTGAGAGTGCTGCTGAAGCCAGCAGAAATATTTAATATGCCACACCAAATGGCTGTGAGAACTCAACGGAGAAAACACATGGGAGCTGTTGTTGCATTTGATGTTCCCCAATACGAAAGACTGAATAAACTTTCATTTTCCTGTGGACTTACCTGCGTGTTCCTGAAAATGTATGCTCGTACTGTTATCCTGCAATCAGTTCCTTTTCTCCTTAAAGTTATAACTAATCCTTTAAATATGTATGTATTATTAAATAGATTATTAAATAGATTATAGATTAGTAGATGTTTCTTGAACTCTTAGTGAGCCCTTTCTCTGTACGTGTAATGATTACGTGTTTAGTATAAAACATTTTATGTTTTGTTGCCTTTGAGTAAATGTCTTAGATTTTTAGTGGACATAGAGTGTGCAGCTGCCCTTGATCTGATGATTAGAATTGAGGTACATGGATATCTTGTGGCACATAAATGTGATAAGATACAAATATACAAATACAAATATGTTTACCTTTCTTAGATCCACATGCACAGTAGCACGCTTTACTCTAGAACCGGAGATGTAGAACTTCAAACGCAAGCATGTGCGCTTATTTTTTGAATACCGTACAACGCTTGAAAAAGAAGAAAAAAAAAAAAAGAGAAAAGATATGGACTTCAGAAGTCAGCATACAAAACGCAGAATTTAAAGGATAACACACAGTTTACCAAAGATATTGCAACCGAAAATTCGTTTCTCTATTTACGATGCTAACAATTTTGTAAAAAAACATCTTTATTAAGAATTTAATTATATAAAACACACGAAAAAAATAACCACAACTGTTGGTAAAAGGCACTGGACACCTGATAAACAACAGTCAGTTCACACTTGGTGTGCACTTGCAGCATGCGTGACCACGTCGCTTTTGTTGTGAGTCAGCCCATTCATTTTAGTGGGCTGCTGCATTCGTGACAAATACAGCAAAGAAACTCGTGCAGCAGTTTGAGCTGCGAGCTTCATGCGATTCTTGACAACACCTTTATGTGCGTTTGGCACACGTCAACATGTGGGCAAAGATGTGTGTTTTATCAGCCGTGTTTGGGGTGCCATTAACAAGTAATGGCACCTCAAGCGCGTCACTCATTAATTTGTTGTGCACATTCATGCTATGTACAAGTGTGAACGGGGACTAGGGCTGGGCACACACCTTACAACCATCGCAAGGTTGTAAGGTAGTTAAAAAAACTTATGATCTGCCTATCTTGGACAGGCAGATCGTACTTCCGATGACGGGCAGTGTGCGCTTGCGCACACCGGCCCGTCTGGCTTTTATCTTACGAACATGCTACACACCCGCCGAAAATCGTACGATTATCGGCGGGTTTTCCAACATGTTCGTAAGATAAAAGTCGAGCGACCATACGATAATTGTACGATCGCAGGATTTCCCGCGATTAACGTACGATTATCGCAAGGTGTGTGGGCACCTTAACACTGTTAACATTAGAAGTCCATCGCTCCTCGTTCTCGAGAGATGAATGTCAGGCAAGAGACAGAGAGCGAATTGATCAGTCCCATCACCTCATACAATCAAGGAAGGATCAGGAAGAAGGCATCAATACATAGGCCATTCCCCATCGCAAAATAAACAAACAATCAGTAGAACACAAAGGTACATATCAGAAATAAAAACACATGAGAACACGATAAGAGTTTAGGCAGCTGACCTCAAAAAATCCAACCAAAAGGCCTAAACTTTATGAACTTATCAGGAAACCTTCTGTGCACACAAGTCGCTTTGTACAAATGGAGAGGCATTGACCCCACCCTTCCAGTTGTCCAAGGTCGGAGGTTTGCTCCTTTTCCAGAGTGAACAGTTCATTATTTTCTGGCATTGCTACAATGCTAACAATTTTAAGGCAATTTGTTTAAGTTTAGTGTAAGTAAAGGCAGATATAAAAAAAAAAACCACAAAAAACATTGAATCCAATTATGTACTCCTCAAAAATACCTAAATGCACTTTAAATAGTACTTCATTGTGTCTGTACTAGCCTCCTAAAATCCCCTGCATGTAGCATTCAGTCTGTAAGAGGAAAGGGCAGCACTGTGAGACAATCAAGCCCTACTAAATTTAACAAATGGAGCGTGACTGGAGGAGACAGCACAGAGATAACCTCACCAGGAAGTAACTGTTGCCTCACTATCCAGAGAGTCTGGAATGAGCTCCCCCTGTCTTTGATGGGGAGAGTGTATTTGATAAAAATCATACCTATGTTGCACCTGCTATATTTTCGCCACAATACCCCAGTTGTAATTCCATTTGAAATATTCAGGACTCTAAATACCATATTTAGAGAACTACTCTGGGAACGACACCATTCACAGTAGTTGCAGCACCCCAAGGGTGGAAGGGGTGGTGAAATCTCAAACGCTTGGTTCTACTATCTTGCTGTCCAGCTACAGCATCTGGTATAAAGCTTTGTGCAGACCACCCAAACAGAAATTGAAGAGGCTTACTCCATAGTTTTCCTTCTCCTAACCTGCACAAACTTGAGGCCCAGAGATTCTATAGGCCTAATTAACGGCTTCCCACACATAAACATGTATAAAGTTTGGGACAAAACTAAACAGCTGAAAAGCAGCAGGATTCACCCAATATTTGCTCGTTTGTGCAAAGTCCATTCATTCAGAGCCTCAGTACATTACAAAATGCAGGAAGTTGGAGAGCTCAAGGTATCACACATCCGTGGTTGTAGCCCCACTGCAAGGGTTACGTTTTTGTTTACTGCCCTTCCTCAGGGTCCATTCACACCACATCCAGATCATCCCCAGACCAGACCAGATTGTTTCCGGACCCATAATGCATCCTAATGTATCCCAATGCTATTTCTGAGCCCTATTCACACGAGCACAGTCCGTTCCAGACCAGACCAAAAAAAAATACTGCTGGTCTTATTTTGTCTGGTCTGGAATGCACTGGAATGCATAGACACGCATCAAAAACGCACTGGAACGCACCTGTAAGATAATTTTAAGCTAAAAAAACACCTACTGAATGTGGAAAAATTACGGCAAAAAGCAATGCACTGCATTCCAGATCTGGTCCGGAAAATCGTGTGAACCTGCCCTAAGCCCTTTAAAGTTTTACTGCTACTGCTGTGTTCCTGTGACACTGACTTCCGGTTCTTTTACCATGGCTTCTGCATGCTGCCTTGTACTGCACTGCCTGCACGTTACCAACCCTGGCTTGTTCCTGACCTCGCTCCTTTCTGTCGCCTGGTACTGCTGTATCCCCAGTTGACGACCTGGCTTGTTTTGACTATGGCTCCCTGGTGTTCCTTTACTGTGCCTGCTTCCAGCCTATGATTCATCAGCACTGCAGAGACTGACCTTTCCTGCTACGGTGACATCTCATGCCTCTCTGTGTCCCTCCACACCTGATCTGCCATCCAGGGGCTCTGGGACTGGAGCTGCAAGGGAGACTGCCCTTGTCAACTCAGGCCAAGGTATGGCACTCTGACCTTCCTCTCATTAACATACAATGCGCCCAGATCTTTTACCTTTTGTTAAGACAGACAGTGTTCAAATCTAGTTTACGAGTTATAAATAAAACCACCAGCACAGTACAGACAGGGTTACTTTATTATTAATTACTGTAAATATTAATCTCCAAGTCCCCTGGCATTTTGGAGGAAAAAAAAAGAAAGCATTCTAGAAACAGAAGATACAAACTTTTCAGAACTGAGCAAGTAATCTGCAAGCAGATTTTTATGTTATGCTATGTGAACATGTAACAAATATGACATAGGTGTGAGCTCAATTTGGTTGCAAAAGTGGAAATACACTTTAAGGCTGACCCTTTCAGGTTTGTAGATAGATGGGAGAGAGATGTGGGACCTATTTGCCCAATGTGACTCAATTATACATTGAATTAGGAGTTTACTATACGCCTTTAAACTGGCACTATGGGCAAGTTAGATGAACCCACCTATAGCAGGCATAACAGCAATCATGGCAACCTCATTCACATGCTTTGGCACGCTGTCTGAAGTTGAATAGATACTGGCAATCCATATCCACTAAATTAGGTTCAATATTCCAACTATACATTCCATTGGACCCTAAGGTCTGTATTCTAGGCTCTTCGGGACCATAGATGAGGCCTCAAAATCCTTCCAAGCAAGGAAGCTAGTATTACAGCATTGAAAATCTGCAGACCTCCCCCCTTCCACTTCCCAAAAGAATGGATACAGCATAGGAATAATACATTGAGACTTGAAAGTTATATTTTCCAACACAAAATGTAAAAAGATATGGGGCAAATTATTAGACACCCCTGGTCTGTGTTCACTGGATCTTATAGCCCATTTCCCTAAGTGAACTATAGGCTTCCTTCAACCTAACCCCTCTCTACAAGCCAAAGGAGAATGGGATCACATTATTGTGTAACCGGGGGTCCCCTGACTTTCCTCTATAAAAAGGTTATTATTATAATGAGGGATGCACCGAAGTTTCATCCGAAAATGGCACTTTTGTCAAAATGCCGAATTTGCAGTGCATGCCCGATTTCTCTCCTCCCTGCTGGGCGCTGCTCTATGTCCCCTTTGACACAGTGCAGCGTCCGGCAGGGAGGAAAGAAACTGTCACAGGAGGCCGAGCAGTGCAGGGGAGGAGAGTGCTGTGAGCGGCCGGCGTGTCACAGGAAGCCAGGCTCTCCTCCTACACCGCTTAAATCAGGATGGAGAGCGGCGGCGTGGGGGTAGAGACAGCTGTCAGTGCTGTCACAGGAGGCCGAGCTCTCCTCCTGTGACAAATCAGGATGGCGAACAGCAGTGTGAAGACAGATGTCAGAGGAGGCTGAGTCGGCGGTGTGGGGAGGAGTCAGCTGTCAAAATAGACCAAGCTCTCCTCCCGCATCGCCGGCTCAGCCTGCTGTGACAGCGAATCAGGATGGAGAGCGGGTACAAGCAAAAAAAAATACATTGTAAATAATTGAGGACAGAGTATGTTTACTGTGTCCCCAACTATGAATGAATGGGAAGTGCTCTACATTACTTCCTGTTCATTCATGATTGTGGACATGGTAAACATACTATGTGCACAAGTTATAAAATGGACAGGGACACTCAGTATAGAGGATTACTGTTCATTTTGTAGCTCGCGGTATACTGAGCTTTGGGTGACGGGAGGATGCTAGTTTGTGTTCGCCCGTTACCCTTAGGAGATCTATGGGGAAAAGCCCTAGCCCCATGTGCTTTGAAAAGCCCTGACCCCATAGTTCTCCTTTAAGATGACATCAAATGTCACCCCCCTGGCAGACAGGACTATTTACTTGGTTGCCAACACCTACATTTTAAGGAGAGATCATTATCTCTCAGGGATTAAGAAATGTCAGTTGTAAGTCTGTCCTATTTCTTGTCTGATCTCACTGCTGATCAGGGACACTTAAAAAGCTAACATGTAACAAAGGCGCTGTTGAGATTTCATGAAATAAAACTAAAGCCTTTGATAATTGACAGCTTTACCTTCCTACAGGAGTTCAGACAGTGTCAGTTATCATCCTTGAACTCTGGCAGGAGACAGGACGGCCTCCTGTGGGGACCTTACAGCCGACACTCAGGTGAACACAGGTAATAACTGCACACACACCTATTCCTCGAAGTCAATGCTGCACTATTAGGATTTAAAATTGGGGATTCAAAATACAGATTCCTGAGTGGTTCTTACTCAATTCAACATCAAGTAAATAAATAAATAAACATTCAGTGCATGGGAACTGGCAGAAAAAGTAGGTTTTTTGTTACACATTAAGCTAATAAAGTGCAGAAGTATCAACAATTTAAAACAAGTTCCCTAGTTCATGAAATCTAACTGCGACTGTATGACTAAATGAAAACACAGCAGACAATACATCAAACTCTTACCTATAATGTTGTTTTCTTAAATTAGGTGGAAATAAACCATAATCATTGATGGGCTCCCCAAACATTTCAATGACCTTAATAGAAAACAAAATTCACACCAATTATTGCCTCTTGTAACTGTAATTAGAAAACAGCTTTTACTTCAAATGGTTGAAAGGTGTCAAGGAGAAAACCTATGAAAAGGGCCTCCAGTGACTGACGTAGTAAAAACCATACTGACTGTGCAGTAAACTACCATTACCATCATCATTACCTAATATTTATATTTATAGGTACAGTAATGCCTGCTGGCAGCCAAAAGTATATCCCAGGCCAAGAGTGCCATTTAAAAAGTAATCCAAATCAAGGTCATGCCTATATTACAAATGCCTGTGGTATGAAGCGAATACGGGGGGTTAAGTAATTTTCAAGCCTAAAATGTTCATTTTAACATGTGTGCAAAAAAAGGGTTAAAGGGTTATTAAGCCCTCACGTTTTTTTGCATATACTAGCAAGCAGTAGATATATGCAAAAACTTAAAAAAAAACAAACGTTTTGAAACAGATTTGAACTTACCTGTGTCTTTGCCGCATGCTCCCATCCGAACATCTGAACATTTCTCGGGCGGCCGCAAAGGATCTTGGGGCGGGCGCATGGGCAGTTCAGATGTTCGGCCGGGAGACGATGAGAGACACAAGGTAAGTCTATGGAGCAGCGTGCACCCGCACAGACTCCATGGGACATGAGAGAGGAGGAGGACAGAGGAGTCAGCTCTGGATCGGAGACCCGCACCCAGCGCTGGAGGGACAGCTAAAAACGACAGTAAGGAAGAAGATGATTGGATTAAGAGGCATCATTTAAAGTGACATTAAACCCTCAGATTGTTTAACATAAAACAATACTGTAATGTGTGCCTTACTGTAATCCATGGTTGTTTCCCTTCTCTTTGCTGCTCTTCCTTTTAAATCCGTATCTTCTCATGCTCTGCAGAACTTCTGTTTTGCAGCAGACTGCCTTGTCTCAGGAATGGATACACGGTGTCTGTGTATCCGTTTGTATAGGCTTGTAACCTGAGCCAGCACTACAGGAAGAGGCCCTGAGCTGAAAAGGGAAGTTCTCCCCAAGCATGAGAAGACATGAGGATTTAAAAGGAAGAGCAGCAAAGAGAAGGGAAACAACCATGGATTACAGTAAGGCACACATTACAGTATTGGTTTATGTTAAAAAATCTGAGGGTTTAATGTCACTTTAAGGTAAGTCGTGACACTAACATCGGGGGGAGGGAAAAATATGTTTAATGTCACTTTAAGGCATGCCAATGGTCATTTTCAGCTCTCAACCAAACTTTCAAGCCCTCAATTACTGGTGTCATAGCTGATCGCATGTGCGGCACCATGGCAACGGCAATCCAAATAGAGGCTTAGATGGCACCTTGCTTGGCTGTAAGGGATTGGAGGGTGTAGTTCCGCTTCAAATGTCATTTCCATTTTCTCTCTCAATGCCATTATTACACAAAATGACAACGCTCTATCTTAATTTACCTCAGAGTGACTCCGACACTTTGCGAAAGCACTTCTATATAGTCTCATATTGCTTACAGGATCGAAAATCTCTCTTAACACAAAAAACACCAATGACACTGCAACAATAAAAAAAAAAAAAAAGTAGATGGAGAAATAATTGTGTAACACTGCATTTAAACTAGATAAACACGCTGCACAAACATTAACAGAAGTATGTTTTAGATGTGCCCTGAATGATCCCACCTAAAGTCCACCTGTCATAAGTGAGCTATATGGCCTCCATTGCTGGCCTCCTTCTGCAAATGTAGGTTGCCTGACCTCCGTAATTCACAGAACAACTATATAGCACATGAAAATCAGAATTCCTCTATACGTGTTAGTGACTGAGTATTAGCCCTCATTCACACGAGAAACGGGCGGCCCGTACAAATCCGTGCTGCGTGCACAGCCGTATCGGGCAGCTCCCGGGAAAGACAGGTGCTGCATGCGATTACACGCAGAAGCCGGTCCTTCTCTATGGTCGGATGCAGACAGGATCCATCCTGTCAGCGTACGAGTTCGGACACCCGCACGGACGTGCAGGTCAGGTGAGCGTAGGTCGGCGTACTCCCATAGAGAAGGACAAGCTGCTGCGAGTAATTACACACAGCACCTGTCCTTCTTGGGAGCGGCCCAATACGGCCGTGCACGCAGCACGGATCTGTACGGGTCGCCTGTTTCTCGCTTGAATGAGGGCTTAGAGTCAAAGACTTACCACGAGAGCCAGGCAACCAGAATTTTCAAAAGTAGTTAGAGGTGGCAGTCTACATATTTCTCATGATACATGGGCTGCAACTAACGATTATTTTTTCCATTAACCGAATTAAAAAAAAGTATTAACATTTTTAATTATTTAATATTATGAATGATTGAGTTATTTATTAATGAATAAATATGGCTTATTGAATTAACTATTATTAGTTATTTAATTAACGAATATTATTATTTAATGAAATGTTTAATGATTTAATGGACATAGCATATTCATTATTTCTACATAGCTCTCATGCCTGGCGTGTTACCATCATATATTATAATGAGAAATGATTTGAAGATCTACAGCTAAGTGATGCACAAATAAGATGCACTTCCCTGTGCTTCTACATCAGTAAAGTTACGTTAGTTCTCCAATGGTTCCACAGTATGTAGAAACGTAGCCTCCTTTATATGCTTGCGATGACGCAAACCTGTGGTGGGAATGGTCCCTTATGTAGTGAGTGCTGCCTTCCTTATGCCCATCACTTTCACCAATGTCCTGGATTCTTTCTCTGCTGCTTGATGTGATGCAATCTCCAATTCTAAAGACTACATAGCCCATAATGCATCACTTCCCGCAAGCAATAATAATGTTACATTGTTCAGATGATGAGTTGTAGGTCAGAAGGCAGGCTATGCGAGCTGTGACACAAGGAAGTGCAATAATCACGGGCTGAGTGAAATGGTGTCAATGCATTGAGGAAATACATGCTATGGGCATCTTCACTAAGAAAGTTTACAAACTTCTAGATCAGTATGGTTATGGTTGGGATAGAAATTCAACATAGGAATACACATTTATTTTTTCTAGTCCTCAAGTGCCCAAACCTGGCGGTAATGATCCCCTTTAAAAGCACAAATGAAAAATGTTTTTACCTGCAACAAATCCTAAAGAAACAGTCACAAATAAAAATCCGATTTCCATTCCCACTTTCGATACTGAAATAAATAAGAATATGTATACGTTAGATTGTGTACAGTCATATGTGAAGCATACGTGACTATGATAAACATGCCAATAGACACAAAGTATAGTAAGTCCTCTTTTCACACGGGTGTCCCATCAGTCCAGGCACTTCTGCCTTGCAGCGTTGAGGGTCCCCAGATCAAATGCCAGTCAGGACACTCTCAGGCGTGTGAGATAGGGACCTGAAATTGCACTGTGTAAAGCGCTGGGTAAATTGTAAGCGCTGTATAAATACTTAAGTGGAGAACTATGAGGTGAGTGCTTTTCACTCACCTCATAGTTCTAGCCGACCTGTGACAATGAGACTGTCACAGGTCGGCTCAGTAGATCGGGAGGTGAGCGAACACATACCGGGTTCGCTCGCCTCTCGATCCTGTCACGGCTCTCTGCTGTGACAGGGGAAGGGCTGGATTTCCCCACCAGCGCTGACTGGCGGAACGGACGGGGGAGGGGGCGGGTACAGCTGGCTCTGCCTCTAGATAGGCAGAGGCAGCTGTCAGTCACGCAGCTGGGCAGATCCCGGCACAATTGTCGGGATCCGATTCAGCTGCGGCGTCTCAGTATACCGCGAGCAGTAGCTCGCGGTATACTGCGTTGTCTCAGTATACCGTGAGCTACAGCTTGCGGTATACTGAGCCTAGGGTGACGGGAGGATGCTAGTTTGTGTCCTCCCGTTACCCTAAGGAGAACTATGGGGAAAAGCCTTAACCCCATAGTTCTCCTTTAATGAATAAAATAGAATGCAACGTCCTAATGGGCGGCTGGATATAAGAATATGTACATCCAGGTTTCTCAGACCAAATGCAACAAGTTTGCATCCAGAACTGGTGATTGGATATAGGTGAACACATATCTATTTATATCCAGCCACCAATACGGATTACATGGGTCTGTTTTTCCTCCATTGCAAGAAGGGGGAACAGACACGGATGGCACATGTGTGACATCCAATTCTGTTGTGATCCAACTCAGCAGGGGGTCAGGATCCGGAATGGAAGGCTCCCGCGCAAGGGTTAAAGTGACACTAACCTCAGGAGTTAAACCTTAAAAAATGCATTCAAGTATTCAATACAATTCAGAGATGATTTGTGGATCTACAGTTGTAGTGTATCGTGCTGTGATGACCTGTGGTGTGCTCCAGTGCAATGCGAAAAAATGGAGCATGTGGACCTTTGTCACTCTAAAGGTGCCCATACACCTTACGACCATCCCAAGACTTTTGTCTTGGGATGGTCGTAAGCTTATTAAAAGCTCGTACGATCTGCCCATCTTGGACAGGCAGATTGTACTTGCGATCATCGAAAGCCCGCCCCGCTGAGGGGTGGGCTTCCGATGACCGCAGTGAGAGGCGGGCTTCCAATCACTGCAAACGAGCAGTGTGCGCGTGCGCACACCGGCACGTTCGGCAGTTGTCGAACAAGCAGCAACGATTATGTACGATCGTGGGATTTCCAGCGATTCTCGTACGATAATCGTACAGTGCATGGGCACCTTAAGACAGTAAGTGTTACGGGCAGAATCAGCAGGTGAAAATAAAATATAATAACTAATGGGGCCTCCACATCTAAGAAAGATCCACATAGGGATAAGAAAGGGTAAGCTGCAATATATTATATGTTTTACTTCTTGGTTCGCAGTGTGCAATTTTAAAAGCAAGCAGTGTAAGCATCTGAACAATTTATTTTACAGCAGATCCCAAACAAAAGGAGAGGGGTCAGCACTGGGAGCCAATCCGGTGCACTGCAGTGCTCATGTAATAGTGATGAGCAGGGGCTTGGTGTGGATCCCGGTTGCCTGAGTTTGCTCAAGCACAATAAAAACTTTGCAGCCCGCTGAAGCTAATCAAGCACAGATCATGCTTAATCAGCTTTTTTCTCGGCTTCTCTAGCAGGGGAATGACAGCTCAGAAACCGCAAGTGATTAAATCATCGTCGCTTCTGGTTTCATTCAGTGGGGAAGAGATCAGCGAATGGACATTTGTTGGTCTCTCTACCCGCGATGCTGGTCCCGTGCCAGCAGAAGGGGCAACGGAGCCCGAAAAACAAGGATAGGGGGTGTCGGGCACATGTTTATCGGCCCCTGGAAGTGATCAGGATGTGTTACAGCTGGCCGAATTGTTTCTTGTGTAAAGCTGACAGTTGACTTTACAGAGGAAGAGTCTCAGCGGAGTCTGTTTACAGCAACCCGCTGCTGCTGATATATGCCCCACGTCGGTGGCAGTGAATGGGTTAAAGAGACCAAAATGCTTCATGTGTAAAGCTGACAGTTGACTTTACCGAGGAAGAGTCTCAGCGGAGTCTGTTTACAGGGGCCCCGCTGCTGCTGATGTACGACCCATGTCGGTGGCAGCGAATGGGTTAAAGAGTAAAGTTACCCAATAATTTAATGTCCCCCAAAACAATCACTTTTACAGGGATCCCAACCTGAAAAAAAGCAAGTTCAGAGAGGTGCCCTTCTCATTTCAGGGAGGTGTCAGGGAAGAGAGCACCTCCCTGAAATGATGGCAGATAGCACGGGAAGCAATAGCTTATTTGCTATCTGCTGGGTTTTTTTTTAATATTCTGACAGCTGCTGCCCTCAGAATAAAAATAAAAAAAGCATAGGAATGAATAGCTGGATTACCATTGGCTATTGCACCTGCCCTCTGCTGCTGTCAATCAGTAGAAGAGGACCTGATGGAGAACTTCAGGCCCACCTCTACTGACAGCAGCAGTGGGCGGGTGCAATAGCTAGTCTGCTATTGCAAAGTGAAATAGCCAATAGCAATCTAGCTATGCATTCCTATGCTGTTTTTTTTTTCTCTGACTGACGGCGGCCCCAATGTCAGAAAAAAAAAAAAACGATTGCAGGGAAAGGTTTACTCTGTTAGATAGAGCAGAGTAAACTTTTCCAGGAGAAAATGTTTCTCTCCCGGGCGGCCGCTATCTAATAGCGGGAGACTCCCGGACATCCAAGAGAGTTGGGATGTCTGCTTTTAAGGCATGCCAACTGTCAAGGTTATCAGAGTGCTTATTTCAGCTCTCAACCAAACTTTCCAGCCCTCAAATGGCTGGTGTCATAGCTGATCACATGTGTATCACCATGGCAACTGCAATCCAGACAGAGGCTAAGATGGCACCTTCCTTAGAATTAAATAGGAGGTTGTAGTTGTTTTATACAAGTCATTTACCAGACGTATTTCATGTGTGTGTTCAGGCATTTGCCCGGCGTCCAGCTTTATAAACAATCACTGTGACATCATGTCAGGAGGTGAAAGTCACAGATCGGACTCATGTTACCTTTGTTCAAATCAGTTTCTGACCCGGCCTTGGCCTCATTCTCCTTGCTGTCTCTGTTTTCTGTCTCCACAGGCTCACGCTTTTTCGGCTCGTTAAGCGCTTTGAGTGGGAATCTCCCAGTATACAATGAGTTCACACACATCAGAGGGGTGCCAAGGGCTCTTCTGCTCATAGAGTCCATGCTTAGCAGGCTGCCATAGGCTAACCTGGAGCCGGGCACTTTCCTGGCACATTGTACAGTATAGAGCAGCCGACTGTGCCTGATGAGAACACTCCTCCATAGACAGCCGGGCACAATCATGACAGCACTTACTACCTGTCACCCTGCATGGTAATAGCGACCATCAGTTGGCGGTATACGACATGTTCGCCAATCACAGGGACTCGTCCACAATACAAGTTGTCATAGCAAGGATAGGAACTGGCCGCCGACTACTAGTGACACGTGCAGACACGCCCCTTCAGGGGAAGAAGAGAATCATGGGAGTTGTAGTGTCGCGCTGCTCCACTCTAGGATTCCCTGAGCGTCTCTGAACTACACTCCCAGCACCCCCTGCACGCAGCAGGCTGATGTGTAGGTGACATCGGGAAAATGACCTGTGTGTTCTTGCGGCGTGTTGTAGCAATGCAGCAATGTCTTTATGACGTGTCTGCAGTGTGTACATTTCCATATTCATTGTGTGGACGTATTTAAGATAATAGAAAGCCAATGCAGTTCAGCAGCAGCAAAATAGCAATCCAGTTACTGAAGCACTACTAGTCCCAGCTAGCTGTGTCAGATGATTTCTGGTTTATAGTAAAGGATCAGGGTTGCAGACCTGATACAAATGACTATCCGTTCGGTTCTAGCATTGATAACAGTTACTGGTTGGTTAGCAGCACTGTATTACAATTTTCAAGGGCACTGACAAGAAATATGGATGCTGCCATTGCTGACTTATCTCTGAAAATTTCAGTTGCCTGGCTGTCTCTAGCTTTTAACTGGTTGCCATCCGGCCATTGTACATTGATGGCAGCCACAGGGTGTGCGGGTGGGCGTTTGGAAACGTGGGAATGGGAAAGTTTGACAAATGATAGGCATTGGTATATAAAAGCATTTGGGCGGCTATTAGGGTTGCCACCTTTTTTTCCAGCGAAACCCGAACACTCTAGTGACACCCGGAAATGTTTTGGGGGGAATGAGTTATGGCTTATTCATATGTACATAGAGTCACCCCTTCATATGTAAATATCACATTTGAGACTATTTTCAGTGTGGGGCCAGTAGCCCCTATCTTAATAAAAATATCTTAAAATTGTACGTGACGAGTTATTTGCTGCTTTAGAGGGCTTGTAACCGCTGAGAATCAGCTTTTACCATTCATTAATGGATGCCCTTACTACAGAGGCATTCATTAATGAAAGGGTTAACCTTTTTCAGACACCCGATACCTTAATATCGGGTGTCTAAGCCCTCGTTCACACCTGAACGTTTTGTAGCGCGTTCTACGCTCGACGAGCGCTCTACAAAACGCTCAAAAATATAAATCCCATTGTATTCAATGGTCTCGTTCCCACCTTGGCGTATTTCCGCCCGTCCCTAACGCGCTACAAAACGGCCCACGCCTGAAAAGGTACAGGTACTACTTTGGGCCGTTTTGTTGCGCGTTTCCATTGGGATACAGCCAAGTAGCCTTCGGAAACACGACTTTTTACCGCGAATCCCGGTAAAAAAAACGCGCGACAGACTCGCATATGCAATACGCCTAGGTGTGAACGAGACCTGAGAGTCAAAGCAGAGCGGACACACATGCCGGCTTTTGCCGGCATTCTGACAGCTCATATAGATCGAGAGAGATATCTCTCTCAAGCTATACTGGCTTTTTTTTTCTTTTCTTTCACGAATAGATACATAATGTGTCTATTCGTGAAAGGAGAATGTTTCAGTTTGCTGATCGTTGTTGCAACAATCAGAAAACCTTTAGTGACAGCTGAATCCTGAACTGCTGCAGGATCAGTGTCACTAACTTATCGGCTGTTCTGAAGTTTGAAGCAGCCTGATAATAACAAAAAATTTATTAATTTATAAAGCAGTAACAGTGAGATTAATTCACAATGACTGCTTGATATAATTAAATAAATAAAATAACATAGTTAAGTTTAAAAAAAAGTGAAAAAAAATAAATTTGTGAAAAGTGTAAAAAAAAAAAAATGTGTAAAAAAAAATAAGGGACAAATAAATGAATGTATTGATTGGATTTTTTTTAGCTGTGCTGGTTTTGTAAAAAAAAATACTACAAATCAAAACTGGGAAAAAAAGTGTATTTTTTACGTTTTTTTCCTCTTTTTTAAATATTTTATTTGTCCTAAGTGAGGCGTTAGACACACATATGTGATATAAATATGTAGCCCTATCTGTCCTCTAAAAAACAATATATAATATGTGTGGGTGCACTTTGTAAGAAAGTATATTACTGACGTGGAAGAATCACACAGCAAAAATGTCAAAAGTGTCAGTCATTTACGAACAGAAACTAAAAACAAGCTCAGTCATGAAGGGGTTAAAGAAATCGATATCTGTGTAGATGGTATCACTGTAGATAATGCCAAGAATAGTTTGTATCTTAATCTCAACGCATTTTGCCCCAGGTGAGCTTATTCAGGAGGAGAATGTTCAATTAGACAGAGGTGGAAGGACCAATATTTGACGCCCATACAGAGGAGAGGTACAATTTTTGTATGGGTAGAGGGGGACCTCAGGGAGGAGGCCATCACAAGGTATCTTCCGCAAGATATGCACACCCAGCCGGGTAAATATATCTGTCCCTGGTGGTCCAGCGGCTTGTCCCCCACATGCAGCAACACCGCACTGTCCCCCACAGGCAATATTGCTGCACGTGGGGGACAAGCCACTGGACAACCATGTTCCAAAAGGGGACACAAGTTCTGGTCACCCTGCTGACCACCAGGGATTTGCCTCACCTTGGAGGGATTTCATCTCACTTCGTGTTGTGGCTATTGGACAGGAAGTGAAGGGAAATCTCCCCAATGGGACACATTGGGACCAGAAAGAGCTGATAGGGGTTGTAACCACTGGCGGAACTACTAGGGTCACAGCGGTCGCAATTGCGACCGGGGCCCTGGCGTTCCGCCACTTGGGGGGCCCAGCGAGGAAGAAGAGGCCCCCACCGCGGGATAGTGCAGCTCTTTTCCTGCCGAACAGCCGCCCGCAGCATGTACGGGCGGCAGGGATGGAGAGGCTGTCACCGGTCCCGCAGAATGTGCTGCAGGCACCGCCGAGCAGCACATTCTGCTGTGTGAGGACCCTCTCTTCTTAGCCCCGCTCCCTGGCCGCGGAGACGAGGAAGAGGGCCCTGCAGGAGACGGAAGGTAAGTCTGGAGTGGGAAGGGGGTGGCGGGGTGGTAGGAGGAGGACGCGGGAAAGTGTGTGTGGGGGGATGCTGGTAGTAGTGGAATTCTGTAGTGCTGACTTTTATTATAATGCATTGCTGGGACTTGTAGTCCTGCATAGCTGGTGGTATTCTGCATTGCTGTATGATAATTATACAGCAATGCAGAATAGCTCCAACTATGTAGGACTACAAGTCCCAGCAATGCATTATATTTTTAAGTAGGGATACACCACTGCCAATACTGGGCATTATTAAGAGTACTCACACTCGTGAAAATGCCCCGATACTAAACGCAGATACCGGTGTTCTGTCGAGAACGCCGACGTAGTCGAATTTGCCGACCTCAATATCTGCGCTTGCGCACAGACCAATATTATTCAGGGAACCGGGATTTATTTCCAAAGTATTTTGTTTAAATCGTTAATTGTGACTGTTAATAATATTCCAGCCACCATTTCCTGCCATCCATCATTTCCTGCCATGGACGGTATATTATTAACGGTCGCAACCAACCATTACAAACGAATACTTTGTAAATAAATGGCGGTTTCCTCGTTAATCCCGTCTATACGTAAGCGCAGATACTTGTGCACCGTTCTCGACAGAACACCACACTAAATTTTTAAACAAGCAGCTGCCTGAGGCCCTGCGCTTGCTGGGGACCTCGGCAGCCTTTCTGCTAACATGCGGTGGCGTGGCGGTTGGGTTTTTTTTGCACCGGGGGCCTTTGGTTGTTGGCTGGTTGGCTGTGCCCGCCTTTTCCACTGTCTGTGCCGCCAATGAGCACTGGAGGAACAAAAGGAGGAAAGAATCCTTGTGCGGAGTGTTGAATAACAATCACCTCTCTCTGTAGGGAGAAGTCATGAACTCATCGCTCAATCTAGAGAGCCGACGTGTGACAGTGCCAAACATATGCCCGAAGTAATGGGAAGAGTACATTTTACTCTCCCATATGTCTCCTCTAATATACCTGTGTCAATGCTTACCTTACTTTTATAGTACAAAGTGACTAGTGACCTGCATATATGGGTCACTCGAGTATAATAGGGACATGCTAGATGCAATGGTCAGGTACAAAATTAATGATATACAGAGGATAACTAAATATATCTCTTAGCAAAGGGAATCTTGTTGTACGGCTGGTGAAATCTTTCAAATTGATGTTTACAGGGAAATGTTGAACCCCAGTACTGTAAATGGGTTCTGTCATGTTAGATTTTTCATATTAGCTTTGTAGCACATGACGATCGTACTCCAGGGCGTAGGAGTACCTTCTCTCCTTCATCCTGGCTTAGATGATGCAGTGTGACAGGATACCAGCCTCCTGTCTGCTGCACATTCTCAGCACGTGCAGCCTACACGACACAAATAACATGCTGCCTCACAAGGCAGATAGGAAGCAATCGTGGGCTGGGAATCATTGGAGCAAAGAAATGAACACGTCACATGGACCCATTCCCAGATATCATTATAATTATCATAGTCACCCCGGCTTTGACGAAGAAAGATCCTATACTTACAAAGCCATGTACTGTGCATTAAACAGTGCACTCTGTTCACATGGATTGTCATCTCTGTGGACTCCATACACATAGAGATGAATTAAATTTAGGTGATGTACCCGTAAAATGGAGCCATTGCCATTGTATACCCAAAGAACAACCAGCTGTCTCTTATGTCAATCCTGCGTTCTAAAACCTAAAAGTGTCTGTGAACGTTCTCATTCATCCAGGTCATGGTATATCTGTAAAATATAAGTCAAGGTAACTGGACTTGCGGTTTTTTCTTGAAGACATTCCACTGGTCATCCAACCAGCTTTCTCAATTCAGAATGACTTGTACAAAAATTATCTGGGAATAAATATGGTGAATGTTACTCCAATCCACATAAACTGTTAGTCACAAGCATGTGTCCATTGTATTTGCATAATTGGATCTAGGAGGTGTTATTAACCTGCCCAGAGACAGGTGTTAAAACAGCATTGTATGTGGCAGACAATAGATGTCCGTCCCCCCTCCCCCACCTCCATTCAAGCTTGGCTTCTCCATTTTTACATAAATGGCCTCTTCCACACCTCTTTTAAACCAGTCCTCCTCCCTGTCTAGGATGCGTACTTGACTGTCTTCAAAGGAGTGACCTTTTTCCTTTAGATGTAGGTACACTGACTACATACATAATGTTGTTCATCTTGTGTTTTGGCGTTGGGTCTTTTGGGTGAACCAGTTGTTGCCTCAGTGTATTGCTGTGTTAAATCAGACAGGGATGTGATGTTTTTTAAAAACCCTTCTGATTTTCTCAGACACCCCAGCTACATACGGATGACCAAATTCTTCCGTTTGTCTTGCTTTTCACCCTCACTGATACTCTTGGCATTCTTTCCTCTCCTTTTTTCTGTTTTGACAGGGTGACAGAGTCATCAGGACTCTACACCACTGGGCAGAGAAAATTCTGGACTTTTGTCAAAACAGAAAAAAGAGAGGAAAGAATGCCAAGAGTGCCAGTGAGGGTGAAAAGCATGACAAACAGAAGAATTTAGTCATCCCATATGTAGCTGGGGTGTCTGAGAAACTCAGAAGGGTTTTTAAAAAACATCACATCCCAGACATCCCAACTCTCCCAGACGCTCTGGGAGTCTCCCGCTATTAGATAGCGGCTCCCGGCCGCCCGGGAGAGAAACATTTCTCCTGGAAAGGTTTACTCTGCTCTAACAGAGTAATCCTTTCCCTGCTCTGTCTGTTTTTTTTTTACATCGGGGCCGCCGGCCGCCGTCAGTCAGAAAAAAAAACAAAACAGCATAGGAATGCATAGCTAGATTCCTATTGGCTATTTCACTTTGCAATAGCAAACTAGCTATTGTACCTGTCCACTGCGGCTGTCAATCAGCAGAGGGGGACCTGAAGTCCTCCATCAGGTCCTCTTCCAGTGATTGACAGCAGCAGAGGGCGGGTTTTTTTCTCTTCCAATTACCTTCAGTGCGGAGAGCAGCGGCAAGTCAGCGCTGGTCTGGCCAGCTAAATTAGGACCCCACCTGGAGCTCCTCCCACCGGACCAGCGCTGAGTTGCCGCTGCTCTCCCGCACCGAAGGTAAGTAAAAAAAAAAAAAAAAACATAGCGCAAACATCGGGGCATTTTGACAAGTACGAGTACTTGTACAAAAATGCCCTGTTTTTTCCGCCCTCACCCTGCAGCGACATAAGGCGCCCGCCTTACTTTCCTTGCGCTAGCGCCGGGCCTGCCCGTCATTCATAGTGTGTGTGCAGAGAGCAGCACTGACATCATCACATCACCCGTCATTCATAGTGTCTGTGCAGGGAGCAGCGCTGACATCATCACAGCACCCGTCATTCATAGTGTCTGTGCAGGGAGCAGCGCTGACATCATCACAGCACCCGTCATTCATAGTGTGTGTGCAGAGAGCAGCATTGTCAACATCACAGTGTTGCTCAGTGAATCTTCAGCGGACAACCTAGGAAAAGACATGGTAAGAAAGAAGAAGCAGCATGTCATGTGCCTGGTCTAAAGACATCTAGGGAGGGGAGTTGACCTTTAGGGCCCGTTCACACCAGAGGACTTGGGCTGCGCTGAGCAAGTGCTAACACATAGATAGAGCAATTTGCCTTGTGCGCTGTTACGTCAGCTCATGCCACTACGTTGCGTTGGAGTGCGCTTAAAAGATTGTGAAATGTAGTACTTTTTTTTTTACTACACTGCATCACAACACACTTGGGTGAATGGAGCTTAATGAAAAGTACTTTTCTTTCTAAGGCCCGGTTCACACCTGGGCGTTTTGTAGCGCGTTCCTACGCTCTGCAAAACGCTCAAACACCGAAATCCCATTATTTCCTAAGGGTATGGTTCACACCTGGGCGTATTACATGCCGTATGAACGCGCTACAAAACGCCCTACGTCCAAAGAAGTACAGGAGCTTCTTTGGGGCGTTTTTGTCGTGCGTATCCATTGGGATACAGCCAGGTAGCCCTCGGAAACGCGTGTTTGTCGCACATTTTTTTACCACGAATCACGGTAAAAACGCGCGACAAACGCGCATATTCGATACGCCTAGGTGTGAACCCAGCCTAAAGCTGCCCATACACCTTACGAATATCAGCCGATTTTCGTATGCGATCGCGTTTTCTTTCGATATTCGTAAGGTTGATGGGCAGTGTACAAGCGCACACATAATGTACAATCGATCGACTTTTGATTAACCAGCAGGTTAGAAAACTTTGTTCGATCGTCTGATTTTCGCAAGGTTGGTGGCATTTCCGTACGTCAAAATTCGTACGATTTACACTGCACATGCGCAGACAAAAATACGCGCGGTCGATTACCACAATTCGTCCAGGTGCTTTCTTTTCATTACCGCTGATCCAACTTTGCGATAATCGGGGCAGGATGGGGCCGCCGTACGAAAATCGTACAACGGTTCGATCATCCGACGAAAGGTGTCGTACGATGATTGCAAAGTGTATGGGCAGCTTAAGGGGGAACTGCGAATAAACCTGTGATACAGCTCTTAAATAAAGGTGAGCAGTGTTCCATGAGGTGGTCATGTGTTCCATGGGGTACTCATGTGGTAACAAACAGGTGACGGGACGAGTTTGGATTTAATATTTCCATCATCACAAAGAGACATCAGAATTGGTTTGGATTACACACAGGAATTTTTGGAGCCACGTTTCTATTTTGACAAACCAATATGAGGTTGTTTGTATTTTTCATCACACTGTGACATGGGACCACATTATTTTATTTGACTTTATTTACTGTTATTTTCACTATACAGGTAGCCCTCTATTCACACACGGTTAGGTTTCTGAACCAATGGTTGCAAATAGAAACCGATGTAAATTGAAACCATGTGTATATTGTTAAGGTGCCCATACACTGTGCGATTATCGCGAGAAATACCACGATCGTACGATAATGGCAAAGTGTATGGCAGGCGTGCGAGCGTTTTTACTGTACGGTCGCACGTCTTTTGTCTAAGGAGCATGTTCGAAAACCAGCTGGTTTGTGGCATGCTCGGGAGACAAATGCCGAACGGGCTGGTGTGCGCACACGCACACTGCCCGTTCAGCATTGCGGTCATCGGAAGCCCGCCCCTCAGATGGGCAGATCGTACAGATCTGAATCCTTACAATGGGCAGTCCCATTGTAAGGATTCAGAATAATTATGCCTGACAATACATTGGGGGGAATTTATCAAAACTGGAGCAGACAAAATCTGGAGCAGCTGTGCACGGCAACCAATCAGCTTCTATCTTTCATTTTCAAATCTTAATGGAACAAACTGAAGGTAGAAGTTGATTGACTGCTGTGCACAGCTGCTCCAGATTTTGTCTGCTCCAGTTTTGATAAATTTCCCTCATTGTATTTAAAAAAAAAAACTGAATCTCAAACCAGCAGGATTCGCCTTGAAGTCATTGTAGCAGCAAACTGCAACCTCATGCTCAGCAGCACTGAGGTGCAGGAAAAGATGGAAAAAAGGTAAAAACAAGCATTATTAAAAGAGAATATTTATAATACACTGTGCTCCCGTAAAGTAAATGTAATTCAGCCAGAACTTCCATCTATCAATAATAAGAAATGAACAGTTATAATGACAACCAATGGGTGCCCAGTACTCCAGATCTCAGCGCTCTGGGTCTCGCCTTCTTCTCACGGTGTTGCAACAAGCGGCATTAAGGAGTCAGGTGACATAAACGCGCCCCTCCCCCTGGAGTCGGGGTCTCCCGTGGTTACCGGGCGGTAAACATTCAGGTGAGGGAGGCCGGGATATGTGAGCTCGCCGGGTTTGTGATGATTTACATGCTCGTAACTTTTTCTAGAGTCATGTTCCGACATCGGATGTTTATCTGAGTGTTAAATTTTACTGTGACACGATTATCGTTTACGCGTTCCACGTGATTCTTGTTGATGAGGAAAGGGTTCGAGTGATCAGATAGAACACAAGGTGGCTCTGTGAGGGGCTTGGAGAAGGGGCAGAGCTGGGGAATGGGGATAATTGCTCTATGGTAAACTACATGGCTTGTATGTGGGGTAGGGAGGGTGACATGGAATGTTGTATGTGTATTGATGATTGGAGATATATACATTTGTTTAGTTTGTATATTTAGTTTGTTATTACGTAGGAAGCTTTTTAATTGACGTCATTAAGGTAGTAGTGGCCAGTCCCATTTAATTGGACCTGTCCTGTAATGTTGAAATGTTTTGCAGGTTATTTAACCACTTCTTCAAGACCAGGTGTTTAGACCCCCTTCCTGGCCAGGCCATTTTTCAGTATTCAGCGCTGCGGTACTTTGACTGACGTTTATTCCGTCATGCAACGCTGTACTAAAATTAATTTTATACCATTTTTTGGGGACAGATAGAGCTTTATTTTGGTGGTATTTAAACACCACTGAAGTTTTTTATTTTTTATTATAATTAGGAAAAATTACAGACAATTTTGAAAAAAAAAAGTTTTTTTCTTAACATTATGTTAGGAAACATTATTACCCAGTTTTTTGGTAAAATATAAAAGATCGGGTCACGTCGGGTAAATAGACACCAAACATGTCAAGCTTTAAAATTGCGCGCACCTGCGAAATCGCAGAAAACTACCATACCCAAAATTGGCCATAGGCGACACTTTTTTAAAGCTTTTACCGCTCATCAGTTTAGTGTTATCAGTGATTGATGGCCCTAGACTTATTGCTCTCACTCGGACGTTCGCGGCGATATGTAACATGTGCGGCGTAATGGGCGCAATCGTCTTTTTTGCACGTATGCGCCCCCAACGCATGTTTGCATGCGTGTATGTATGGGTGGGGACTTTAAAAATGTTTTTTTGTTTTTTTATTCTTTTTTATGTGTAACTTTAAATTTTGGGGTGGAACTTATTTTCCTTTTTTTTTTTCCACTAAACTTTATTGCTATCACATACGGGGGCTAATAAACCCCCCCCTATGTGATAGCAAAATATGTGAAAGGTCCTCTTTATGGAGACATCAGGGGTCTCCAAGACCCCTAATGTCACCTAGGACCCCCAAAAGAAGCTGATGAAGCACAGATCTGCTCCATCAGCTTCTTTGCAGCTTCTGAAGCTGGAGAGTGACACAAGAATGCGGAAGTGATGTATTATACAACACTTCCGCATTCTTGCAGAGGAGAGGGGACCGGAGGGAGCTCGTGTAACGATCTCCCTCTGATCCCCTGTGACACAGGCGACATGCTGATCCCGAGCTCGCACCGGGCACAGCGGAGCCCGGGATCAGCGGGACAACGGCGGGAGGGGGGGACACACACACTGATCGGCACCCCATACACGCGATCCGCCGGCTCTAAAGCTGGCGGATCGCTTGTATGGTAACAGGCATCGCTGCCTGTTTTTTAAAAACGGCCATTTCCCGCTCGCGAGGGGGCGTGCCTGAGCGGACGTCTAAAGACGCCCGCTCAGATCTAAGGAGCTCCGGGCCGGCCGTTTTTCTTCTACGGCCGGCCCGGAGGCAGTTAAACCACTTGGAGAAGCTGTGAAATGTCTTCAGCATTACAGGACGGCTCTATCTGAAGGTGACTGACCACCAGTGATGTTTCAGGGACTTGCTATGACCCCGGTTAAGTGAAACTCTCACTGACGCATTCAATCAGTTGTGACTGGGGCATTCCCCATCCTGCAGCTACACGTCACACGGGCGAGGAATTCCCTCCATTACTGATTGGGGTGTCAGTGACAGTTTTGCACAGTTTTGGGTGAACTTTTTTCACAGTAATCTCCCGCACATCACTACTTACCTCCAATTCACACTAGAGGTGATTTTGATGCTATTTTTGTGAATTGTTTTCAAGCTTAAGCACTTTTTTTTTTCTAGCCAATGAAAAAGCTAGTAACGAGGAGGAGACGGTTTTCAGGCACTGCCTTTGAAGTCTATAAGGCCAAACATACACAATTCTGTCTGGGAAAGGCCTATGTACTTTTCTGGGCTACAAGTTACACAAGGCTTGTGTGTGAAGGACACCATTGAAAAGAACAGGATTCTTCATGTTGAACATTGTTGCATTTCAGGGGAACACCAGACAAGAAACGCAGGTGTAAATAGGGGCTTATAGGCTGACCTGGATGGATGACAGGGAGCCTTCGCAGACATAATGGGGGAGGGAAAGATAATAAGTAACTCCGACAAGGATGGATAACGTTTTACATATGTTGTAGTTCTATTCCTCCATGTTGTGGTTAAAGAGGACCATTAGGGCTTGAACACATCGTGTACAATGAGCTACATCGATCAACGCCAGCTCAGCACGCAGAGAAGGATTGTTTCAGTATGCCCTGTGCAATACACAGCACCACATGTCACCGCAACCGGCTGCAGTGCATAGAGTTGAATATAATACCATTTTGTGACATTATTTCATAAAGTTAAGAGAAAACAGTGTGACGGTTGTAACAACACATGACATCCCCCTTTACACTTCACCTCAGCATGCATGCGTTATTTGGTGCATAATGCGTGCGTGTTGGTGTGATTGAGCGCTTCTGATAGGCCATGTTCGTGCTGGTCTATATGAAGTAGGGTGTTTGTTGGCCCTGTGACAGAAGGATCAGCCAGTCTGCAGAAAATACATGAGACACCTGTCAGGCAGCCCCCCTGCAAGAGTTAGGAAAATCTTTACCTGGAGTACTGCTTTAGGCATGTTCACACCGCGTCCGGATCATGTCCAGACCAGAACAGTTTGTTCCTGGACCAAAAAAGCATCCCAATGTATACCTATGGTATTTCTGAGCTCTGTTCTCACCAGCGCAGTTTATTCCCCCTCGAGACCAAAACATACTGCTTGTCTCATTTTCTCTGGTGTGGAATGCAGTAAAATGCATGAAAATCCTGCGAGCGTACGATTATCGCATGGTGTGTGGAAGGCGTGCATCCTCTGCTACTGTAAGGTCGCACGACTTTTATCTTAGGAACCCGAAAACCCACCGAGAATCGTACGATTGTCGGCGGGTGTGTGGCATGTTCGTAAGATAAATGCCGCACGGGCCGGTGTGCGCAAGCGCACACTGCCCTTTCAGCATTGCGGTCATCGGAAGCCCGCCCCTCAGCGGGGCGGGCTTGCGATCATCGCAAGTACGATCTGCCCGTCCAAGATGGACAGATCGTACGTTTTTTAAATTACCTTACAACCATCGTAAGACAAAAGTCTTGCGATGGTTGTAAGGTCTGTGGCCAGCTTAACAAAATGTATCTTATTTGTGTATCCCTCAGCTGTATATCCTCAAATCACCTCTGAATTGGTGCTGACACTGTCCTTCCTTCTGGGGGGTGGCTACGTCTGTTCCCCATGGTCCCTGTGTGTGTTGTAAAGTAGCCAACGCTGCAAGCTGTTTATAGGTAAGGTACTTGGTTGCTTTTTAAGATTTTCATCTTTTGCAAAAATGAAAGAAATGCATAATTAATGATATATAAAAAAATATGCATTTCTTGAATTTTTGCATTCAAGCCTGGAAAGTAGAGGTGCACGGAAATGGAAATCTCAAAAACGAAACCGAAATACAAAAACTTTGTCAGGCAGAAACCGAAAAAGTTTTTTATTTTAATTTTTTTAAATGTATTTAAATTATAAAGTTTTAAATTTTTTATATATTTTTATTCATTTTTTTATTAAATATTT
>NW_017307240.1:561520-592742 GCF_000935625.1 Nanorana parkeri | reverse complement strand
CTGTCATGTAAATTGGCTATTACATAGGGGGCTTCTCAGCCCCCCATGTAATAGCAATAAAGTTGTGTGTAAAAAAAAAAAAAATACTAAAATTAAAGAATCACCAAAAAAATAAAGCATAAAAGAAAACATTTTTGGTACCGTAAGTCCCCGCCCCCTACCTGCCATCACTTGATCACTGCTGCAAAGCTCAGACTTCTGCACATTCTCTCCAAGACAGAGCTCCGTACAGAGGTATGACATTTCTGTCAGGAGAGATGGGGGGCGGGAGGACGGCAGGACTTCAAACTGCAATCACCTCATACAGCGTCTTGTTACAGAACCATGAGCTCTGCAGCTGTGATTGAGTGATCACAATTGCAAGGCTTTCCAGGCTTGAATGCTAATATTACAGAGATGCAAATGTTTTTATATATGATTAATTATGCATTTCTTTCATTTTTGTAAAAGTGGTGCAAAAGGTGAACTTATCCTTTAATTCCTTAGTTGTGTGTCACCGCATGAAGTTTTGAGGTAAAACAACCCATGTGTTTATTTAACTCTTAAGTATACAATTCACTAAAATCTAAGAGCTCTTTACTGAATGAGATATCGCTTTAAAACATGCAGTGGGGAATTGATCAAAACTGGAGCAGACGAATCTGGAGCAGTTGCCCATGGCAACCAATCAGCTTCTTTCTTCAGTTTGTTCAGTTAAGGTTTGAAAATGAAAGGTATATGCTGATTGGTTGCCATGCACTGCTGCTCCAGATTTTGTCTGCTCCAGTTTTGATAAATTTCCCTCGCAGTATTTATCACGCCGTATTTTTTTCACCTTTTTGGGGGTTTTTTTTTCAGGGAAAAAAAACTCTGTATCCTCCTTTGGATGAACTTGTATATTCCAGCAATGTGTTCTCAGTACTTCATTGCCTCACATTGGTACAATGATGTTTAGTGAATTGCGCCCTATTTTGTTTTTTTTTTGTTTTTGGGGAGACTTTCCTCAAGACTACCTTCACACTGGCCTGCCTGCTAGAACGATCCTAGCTACTTTTCAGCCAAAAAAATGGGCTGAAAATCTCGGCTTATACTCGAGTATATACGGTACTTTAGCCGAGTTGCAGAGAAATGTCACAGCAGATATTGCTGTTCATTAGCCAAAACAAAAAACACATGAAGCATGAAAACACATGAAAGCCTCATTACAACCTCAAAAACACGCCAATGGCATGTCACAGGCACAAACCATGCATGGTGGGGAGGGCAGCTAGAGTAGCAAGGTGAAATGGAAGACTTGCATAGAAACATATCACCTGCAGGTCTATGTATTTAGGATTCTCACTCTATCCATGATGTATGTACAATCTAGCTTTTGCTTATTTTAAGCTGGCCATACACTAGTAGATTTTCTTTCCTCCAGCCTGTGGTTTAAAAAAACAAATCTAGTCGATCCCTTCATCCACATTAAACGTGATTGGATGAATCTCACGCTGTTGCTTATTGTATTCTGAAAGCCAGTGCCCGCCACTGTCAGAATACAGGAACAGTGACTGCAGTTGGTTGGGTGCAGTGGCTGTTCTGATGAAAATTTTCATCCCTGCTCCTTAAGGTGCCCATACACCTTACGATTATCGAACTAAACTTTTCGTCCGATGATCGAGCCGTCGTACGATTTTCGTACGACGGCCCCATCCTGCCCCGATTATCGAAAGGTTCAATCAGCGGTAGTTAGAAAAAAAACACCTGGACGACTTGCGGTAATTGACCTCAATAATTTTCGTATGCGCAGTGTTAATCGTGCGACTTTTGACGGACGGAAACGCCACCAACCATGCAAACATCGTACGATCGACCAAAGTTTTCAAACATGCTTGACCGTCAAAAGTCGTACGATTGTACAGTACTATCGGTCGGGCACTCTATTCACACGTTACGATTGTCGTACGAAAAGTCGATCGCATACGATTATCGTACCATAATCGTAAGGTGTATGGGCACCTTTACAGTGTGTGGCCCTGCTGGCTCAACAAAAGTTGATTACTCAGTCAACTTTTTCGGGCCAGCAGGGCCACACGCTGTAAGAATTTCAGTGGATTCCTGTGAAGCTCTTTGACCAGCTTTTCTGGTTAAAGAGCAATGTTAAAGGGTTAATTGCTTTTTTCTCTCTAGGGGTTCAAATAAAAGAAATATACTCACCTGATCCTTGTTTACACCTGGCTGCTGGGCTGGTCCTCACAGCGTCTTCTCACCGTGCTAAGCCTCACTGATGTCATCACATCTAAAGCTGGCCATACACCTTACAACCATCGCAAGACTTCCGTCTTGCGATGGTTGTAAGGTAATTAAAAAAATGTACGATCTGCCCATCTTGGACAGGCAGATCGTACTTGCGATCATCGAAAGCCCGCCCCGCTGAGGGGCAGGCTTCCGATTACTGCAATGCTAAACAGCTCAGTGTGTGCTTGCGCACACCGGCCCGTGCGCCATTTGTCTCTCAAACACGCCACAAACCAGCCGAAAATCGTCCGATTTTTTTTTGGCTGGTTTTCAAACATGCTCGTAAGACAAAAGACGTGCGACCGTACAGTAGAAACGGTTGCACGCATTCCACACACCGGCCGATTATCGTACGATTGCGGGATTTCCGGCGATTATCGTACGATAATCGGCAGGTGTATGGGCACCTTAATACAGTCCATTAGCTTGCATTAGTTGTGAGGACAACGAGATACCATAGGGGAGAGAGATGAGTACTCACCGCAGGACTGAGGATCAGGTGAGTGAATTGTCTTTATTCTGGCCCCAAGAGACAAGCATTTAACCCTTGCAGTGCAGGGTTGCCTCACTGCACGGTTAAAGGAGAACTATGAGGTGAGTGATTTCCACTCACCTCATAGTTCTAGCCGACCTGTGACAATGAGACTGTCACAGGTCGGCTCAGTAGATCGGGAGGTGAGCGAACACATAGCGGCGTTCGCTCACCTCTCGATCCTTCACGGCTCTCTGCCGTGACAGGGGAGGGGCTGGATTCCCCCCTCCCCGGTCCGATCCGCCAGCGCTGACTGGCGGAACGGACGGGGTAGGGGGCGGGTACAGCTGGCTCTGCCTCCAGATAGGCAGAGCCAGCTGTCACTCAGGCAGAGCCAGCTGTCACTCACGCAGCTGGGCGGATCCAGACATAATTGTTGGGATCCGCTTCAGCTGCGGCGTCTCAGTATACCGCGAGCAGCAGCACTAATTATGAGCTGGGAAATCTCTGTGCAGGGTGACACTGAGGCGATTATTAGGAAGTAGCTACAATCTGGAAGTGGCGCCCCAAAAGAAAAGTCAGACGTAGGGCAAAGGACTAGTGACCAGTATAACCTGTGGTCTCCCTGCAGCTTATCATTACCCACTTCTGACTTCCCATGCCTTGTTCTGTACTGTGTCTCTGTGTCTATGTGGCCATCTTGATAGAGGCGGACCTTGCTTCCTTACGTCAGACCCTCCATGAAAGGGGAAGAATATGCAGCATAGTAGCGAAATCACCAAATCTTACTCCAGATCTCCTGAGACTAGCCGCCTCAGCAGTGTCTTAGATTTCACGTTGCAGATATAGGGCTATGAGTCTGTAAGCACGAGACTGACACGTTCGCATACCAAAAAGTGCACTGCTGGTTTTCAGGAATGATTCAAGTTAAAATTCTGGATGTTCCCTTACTGCAATAAATGCAAATGTCATTTTTTGAGCTCAGTTCTACTTTTGGAGTTGAAAGAACGTATGGCTCTTATTACAAACAGCAGACTGGCCACACATGGGGCCCATATAGTGAAAATGATCGCCACTATGCCTAGGGCCAGTAAAATAATTTTGGATTCAGACCAGTCGTTTTACATTTAGCGACCAGCAGGCTCTCCTGTTCCTCCATTGATAAACAGAGGAATCAAAGCTTCAAAAAGACACCAACTGTAGATTGTTTGGTAACCTAGTTTCTGGGAGGTTCCCTGTTCTTAGCCACCCTCAGTAATACAGGTAGTATTTATAAATAATTCTGTAGATTATCAGTCCTTCCTTGCAGGCCCGGCGCTAGCGCAAGGCAAGTAAGGCGGGCGCCTTACGTCGCTGCAGGGTGAGGGCGGAAAAAACAGGGCATTTTGACAAGTACTTGTACTTGTCAAAATGCCCCGATGTTTGCGCTGTTTTTCTTTTCCACTTACCTTCGGTGCTGAGAGCAGCGGCGAGTCAGCGCTGGTGTCAAAATGCCCTGTTTTACAGGGGGTCGGGATCGGGGGAGGAATCGGGGGGGTTAGGGGGCGCAAAATTGCACCTTGCCCACCTTGACTAAAATACTAGCACCGGCCCTGCTTCCTTGTGAACACGGGTTTCATTTGGTGTTTCTACTTTAATCAGAGATGACTTAGGTGCTGTGCCTCTCTGTTCACTATACCGTCTGGAATAAATATTACAAGGTTAATGTATGGGGTCAGAGGTAATTCAGAGGCCACATATTAACAGGCCTGCAAGTGCCTTCACACAGATTTTGAATAAATGTGCTGACCTCTTCAGGGAGATTTGTGCCTAATAAATCTGTCAGGAGGTGAACTGCTGACCCTTCTGTTTTACTTATGGCCACATAGTCAATCTATGTAGATGAAGGTCACCTTATGCCCCTCAAATAGCAGCGCCATGATAATAATGCAAGTAATATATTTCATAAATCATTTTGAAGCCTTCTGCTTACTGTCAGCATGGGCTATATTGTATGTTTACTATTGATGCAGAGTTCACCCTATAACCTTTAATTCAGAGCTTTTATGTAACTAATTGTGTTTTTTTTCTTTATTAATATACTACAAATTAGTATTAAAAATAACTCTTGGAAATATATAAAACCATATTTAGATGCCCTATGTGACTATATTTTATTTATTTCACTCTCTATGCGTTTTAATTGCGTCTACAGCTCGCTGCAATGCACCTATGCTCTAGCACAGTGCAGTACAAGGAAGCAGATGCTCTGTGCATTGCGTTGGCCTGTGCTGGAAAAAAAAAAGTGTTCCGTCACAGTTATTTACAAACAGTCAGCTATCGGCTGATCGCTGACTGCTTGTACCTCTCTCCATCCTGACTCGCTGTCACAGCTGAGCTGGTGGTGCGGGCAGGTGAGCTTGGTCTATTTTGACAGCTGACTCCTCCCCCTCACCACCGGCTGAGGCTCCTGTGACAGCCCATGGTTGTCTCTGCACCCACACCGCTCTCCATCCTGATCGGTCAGAGGAGGTTGAGGGGGGCACCGCTCGGCCTCCTCTGATAGTTTCTCTCCTCCCCGCTGGACGCTGCGCTGTGTCAGAGGGGACACAGAGCAGGGCACAGCGGGGAGGAGAGAAACCAGACATGCATTGCAATTTCGTCCGAAAGATGTCACTTTCGGCATTTTGCCAAAAAGTGCCAGTTTTGGCGGCCGAAATTTCAGTGCATCCCTAATCTTAACACATTCTTAAGATACATTTTTGTTAGTTCAGACATTCCTCGGTTACCGACTTACCTGCTTTGCGACCACTTGCACTTACGACGGACCGCCGAGCGACCTCCAAACTCGCGCGTCAGCGTGACGTGTCGCCGGCAGAAGTGGCGTCCTCCAATCTTCACTGCGGGTCCTGGTATGTATTTTCATTGCCCGATGTACTGTACATCTGCAACGCTATACAGTACTGTACTGTATAGAGTTCCTCACTTAACGACCAATTCGTTTAACGACCTGGTCGTAGGAACGGAACTCAGTCGTTAAGTGAGGAATACCTGTAGTTAAGTTTATGTGTGTATCACTCAGCTGTAGATCCTCAAATCATCTCTGAATTTGTGCTGACACTGTCCTTCCTTCTGGAGGGTGGCTACTTTTGTTGCCCAAGGTCCCTGTGTGTGTTGTAAAGTAGTCACCACTCCAAGCTCACTCCCATGATGGACTACAATCTCAATCCAAATGGGTAATCTAAACGTGAGATTGTAGTCCATCATGGGGGTGATCTTGGAGCAATGGCTTTTCTACTTAATGCTTATTTTGGGCTTGTTCACACCAAATGCGGACCAGATCTGCATGAGTTTCTGCACGTGCAGTGTGTTTTGCCGCGCTCTGGGCCATTTTTTTTTTTAGCCTAAAATGGGCTTTCAGTGCGTTCCAGGGCATTCACATATGTTTTTCATGCGTTCCAGAACAGAAAAAATAGGGCTTGCTGCAGTTTTTTTTACATGCTCTGGAACTGAACGCTGCAATGTGAATTAGAGCCCAAAATACCATTGGAATACGTTGGATGCAGTTTTGATCCGTTCTGCAACTGCTCTGCTCTGCACCTGCTCCTCGCTTGGTGTGAACTAGCACTTAAATTAAAACAATAAGCAGGCATGAGCTTATTTTGTACACAAAATGATTTGAGGTTGTTCACCAGACACTGAACCGCCGTTCCTTTTCCACCACCCAGAGTAACCTATATGGTAAAATACTTCCCTTCCCTTGTGCCTGCTGTGTACGCTCCTGTGGCACTTTTCATTCCTCTGGCTGGTCTGGACTCATGGCAGCCCCAGTCATCCAGAGGAGTGGGACTCAGCTATAGGAATTTGGGTGGTGCACAAGTACTGTAGACAAATAGTCTAGTGATGAGGGTTAGACAAAGGAGGGGCTTAAAAAGACAACTTGACTAAAAGTGAAATCTAATGCTTCGTTTTTGTTTTATTATCTGCTTAAATAATGCAAACATGTTTCTGTTTTAGCTGGAAGTTGAAAAAAGAACTCTAATGGCAACAGGACGGGGCTGGATTCTCCAGCAACACAGTGAGTACGAAAAGGTTTCGAAAAACAGTCCTGGAGCAGCATCAGCACCATCTAATTCATGTCAAACCCATGGCTCGGGAAGACTGCCAATCCAGTGAGTTTCTTATTTCTTTTTTATAATATGTTTTTATTTCTGCATAAAGTACTGAGGGAAATGTATAGGATGGGATAGGTGATGACCTGAAAATACTAGTTACCTGCCGCCATGCTAATCTAATGGCTTCAATGCTTTCTCAGTCACTTACTTGGAATAAGTAACCAGATTAGGTATTCTGACTAAATTGGCGGCATGCTTATTCCAGGACAGAAAATGCTGTAGACAAAGATAGCAATTCCTTCAAAAGGAGATCAACAATGAAGGCCTCCATGTTTCTCTCGGTTCAGTCCCAGCCAAAGTTTGAGTGGTGTGAGGCATGTCTTTCTTAAGGTGGCCATATACCTTGCGCTTATCGTTCGAATGGGTTTTCATACGATAATTGGCTTGGTAATGGGTAGTGAACGATCACAATTACTGTTCAACTGGACGAATTTCCTCGATCGGTCATGCTGAAAAACATACGAAAAACTATAGATTAGTGGCGTTTTCGGACGAAAAAAAACGCAACATGAACACTGCACATGCGCAAACGAAAATCTGTTCTGTCGATCGACGACATTCGGCCAGTTAGTATTGCTAACGAACGATAATTAAAATCTACATTGGTCTGTGCAGCATGGGGTATTCAAGCGGGAATCGAATAGGGGTTCAATGATGGGACGAAAGAAATTGAACGATAATCGTAAGGTGTATGGCCAGATTTACTTCCCACGTCTTCTGTGTTATCTCACACCTCAGTGGGGAAGTCTTCTTTGTTCCTGTGCATGGCTATGGCATGCAAACTTCAGCTTTTCAGCCCAGCTGCTTTTGTTAGAGGCCTTTGCCACTGAGCAAAACCTTAAAATAAATTATTTTCATGCAAGGCCAGTTTCCTTTCCCAAAGGTGACAGTGCCTCCAGAGACAGTACCCAGCCGTCCTCACACCATGCTCTTTAACAGTCAGTGCCATATTTTTATGCACAATGAAAAGTTCCAGACTAGCCATCAATAACATCTACCCTGTTTCCCCGGAAATAAGACCTACCCCGAAATTAAGACCTAGTACCATTTTTGGGAATTGCTAAAATATAAGACCCAGTGGTGGCATAAGGGGGAACTTGAAGAGCCGTGGTAGAGAATCAACGGTGCCAACAAAGCCAGAGCTAGAGACAGCGAGGCGGCAGCACAGCAAGCAGAGCTGCATAAGCCGATGTTTCCTCAACAAAAAAATAAGACAATTTACATCAAACTGATCTCTTTACGTGTACGTCTAAAAAAATTATAATAAAATAAGTTATTAGAGGGCCAAAGTTATTAGAGGGCCAACAGACAAGCTGTCACAGGTTGGCTCTATCGATCGTTAAGTGAGCAGAAACACACTTCTCAATCGTCTCCCTGCAGTGAGTGGTGACAGTCACTTCTCCTTGCAGGGATCCCACCCCTCCCCTCTCAGATCCTCCAGCAGTGAGTGGAGGAACGAACGGGACAGAGGGGGCGAGCACAGCTGGCTCTGCCTCTAGATAGGCAGAGCCAGCTGTCAGTCACGCAGCTGGGTGGATCTCGACAGAAATTTCGGGATCCTTCCCGGCTGCGGCGCTCACAGTATATCGCGGGCAATAGCCCACAATATGCTGAGCTTAGGGTCACGGGAGGAGGTTAGTATATGTCCTCCCGTGACCCTAAAGAGAACTATGAGGAAAAACACTTACTCCATAGTTCTCTTTTAACCACTTGCCGTCCAGAGCAATTTCTTACTATTTGCACAATGTGAGAAGAGGAATCACCAGGACATGTTGGATTATTCTACTGAGTCCTGGTGATTCCTCTTCTCACATTGTACTTGCACGGTGCCATCCGTGATTATCACTGCAAGCACCATCTTCTGTATAGGCCCGGAAAAAATGCTGTAAGGTGTGCGGAGGATTCCCCCATCTATCCAATCTACTATTTGCACACACATGATAAAATCTGAATTTCTGGTTTGAAAGCCGCTTAAAACCCCCAAACAATTACATATTTTCTGAAAGTAGAGGCCCTGTAGACTAAAAAAAATGCTAGTTGCAGATTTGTAAGTCACGTGGTATTTGTGCAAAGACAAACCAGTATTTTTAGGATAAAATACACTAAAATGCAATTTAGTGCACAGAAACAGAATATAATACTCAACTTAAAATCTAATACCCAAAATATAAAAGATGGGGTCACACCAGGTAAATAGATGCCAAACATGTCAAGCCCTAAAATTGCGTTTGCCCGTGAAACCGCAAGAAGCTACAATACCCAAAATTTCCCACAGGCGACGGCTTAAAAGCTTTTACTGCTCATCAGTTTAGTGTTACCAGTGATTGATGGCCCTAAAATGATTGCTCTCACTCCGACATTTGCGGCGATATGTAATGTGTGGTGTACTGGTTGTTTTTGCACGTAGGCGCATCTGGCGTGTGTTTGCTTTGCATGTGCGTGCATGTGGGGGGTGGGGGACTTTAACTTTTTTTTTTTATATGTTACTTTCATTTTTTGATTTTTTTCCTTTAAACTCAACTTTATTGCTATCACATAGGGGGATAATAATCCCCCTATGTAATGGCAAATAGGATGTGACAGGTCCTCTTTATGTAGACATCAGACCCCTAATGTCACCTAGGGACCCCCAAAGAAGCTGATGAAGCAGAGATCTGCTTCACCAGCTTCTTCTTTTGGCTCTAGGAGCCAGAGAATGTGCACAGTGACACCGGAAGTGATGTAATACACATCACTTCCGTGTCCAGTGATCGGAGGAGTCTCAGCAGCTAGAAGCCTGCTGATCTCCCTCTGATCTGTCAAGGGAGATCCGCCATGTCTGTCCCGCACCCACATGGGGGATAGCGGAGCCCGGCGAAGCCAACAGCGGCAGAGGGGGAGACTGGACACACAGCGGCGCCTGCACAGACGCCGGATCGCTTGTACATTAAAAGCAATCGTCTGCTGTTTAAAACAAAACCAAGAATACGGCTGCAGCAGCAGCAGCCGTGTTCTCGGTATAACAACTTCAAGCGAATGACGTGTATTTACGTGAACCCGTCTGAAGTGGTTAAAGCTAATATGCGAGTGACGTGTTTATGTCACGTGACATTCATCTATTCTAATACATGGACAAATGAAAATAGCAAGTTTTTTTACAAACAACATTATAGGAATAACATTCAAGTGTTGCTCTTGCAGCATGCAGAATCTCATTTAAGTTGCTGCATCATTAAAGTAACCTTTTGTCCTTAGAAATTCAATTAATGTAATTGTTTGTATAAGTGCCTGTGTTTATGATGGCTTCAGGGCTTAGTACACACATGCCAAGACTGGAAGTGTCAGCATCCAATTTCAGTAATGGTCTTGTTCTGTTTCAGTGGTCAATGGGCCAGTTTTATAACTCTTTTATACACGGGTGACACTTCCCTTTGCTAACAAATCGCATTATAAGCTATCACAATATTAGCTGTTTTGCAATACTAGGCACATTTGTGTCATTTGTTATATGGCATACATTAAAATTGTATATATCTTGGACAAGCAGCATAAAGGGAGGGACACATCTCATTTCCATGGAATTAGGATAGGTTCGTTATAACTATGGCTCCGGCACAGGACAGCATAATACTGTCCCGTATTTAATCATAATTAATGATTGTAAGATTTTGCATCTCACTCACTAATGATAAATAAGAATGTGTGCTTGTTGCCGTGTGGGAATTGCAGCCATAATGAAATGTTGTGTCTCTGTAATAATCCGCAATTAACCGTAGATTACTGTAAATCCCTTCAGACAGCTTTTGCAACAACCAAAAATGTCAACGTTTTGAAAATGGGGGAAAATAAAGCTTTATTGGAGCAAAATGGATATTGTATAAATAACGGCTTTGTTTTTCAAAGCGTGACTTGGCAAATTTAGATTTGCCAGTAAGCCAGCGGTTCTATATTTGAGGCATTACATCAGCGGACTGTCCATCATAAACTGTTACATGGCTGGTTTACTAAAAACCTGACTTCACCACTGCAAGGGTCAAAGAGCAATGATGATCTGTAAATGTAGCTCTTGCTTGTTTATGCGTAGGTGTCATGTTAAGACACAGTTGCTATGGGGACCCAGCCTTCCTGTACACTTTTATTAATGCTGGCAAGCTTTTTTAATATTATATCAACAATACCTAAAAATATAGTTGTAGCATCTATCCTAATTCAATGATCCAGGCTGTATTCCAAAAGAGTCATTCACCATTTCATTTTAGGTGTGAGCAGCCTGTTATGTATGCTAAAGATTAGAGAGAATAAAGATAATCAATGAACAGAATGATTATCAGCTGGCATAATTGTATGCCAGTCTGGACTTCTCATAATGCAATGCAAGGAGCGATCATGCATGGTAAACCATACCCAAATCTTACTTGGATCTATCAGCAGACAATAGAGCTTTTTTTCCAGAGTACAAGGCTGGGTTCACACCTGGGCGTTTTTCAGCACTGATCGAAGCGCTGAAAAACACTAAGCAAGTGAAATCCCATAATTTCCTATGGGCATGGTTCCCACCTGGGCGTATTTCAGCGTGTGGAAACGCGCTGAAATACGCCCTACACCCAAACAAGTACAGGAGCTTCTTTTGTGGTGTATTTCTGCACGTATCCATTGGTATTCCCAAGTGAGGCTTGGGGTTAACGAAGCGATAACCCCTATTCCTCGGTTAGCGACTTACTGTTTTGCGACCACTCGCACTTACGACGGACCGCCGATCGACCTCCGACCTTGTGCGTCAGTGCGTTGCCGACGGAAGTGGTGTCCCCCGATCTTCACTGCGGGTCCCGCTAAGTATTTTTTCATTGCACGATGTACAGTACACTGTTCGGTACTGTACATCGACAACGCTATACAGTACTGTACTAATACTGCACAGTACTGTATAGAGTTCCTCACTTAACGACCAATTCGTTTAACGACCTGGTCGTAGGAACGGAACTCGGTCGTTAAGTGAGGAATACCTGTAATATGTGTGGGTACATTTAGTAAGAAAGTATATTACTGCTGTGGAAGAATCACACAGCAAAAATGTAAAAAATTTGTCAGTCATTTATGAACAGAACCTGAAAATTAGCTCAGTCATGAAGGGGTTAAAGCAGAACTCCGGCCAAAAGTGTTCTTAGCCCTTGCAGTGGGGGGCTCGTTTTTGTCCACGTGCTGTTTTTGTCCTTGGAGTCAGCTTGCTCTAAGACTGGTCCCTGAAGCCTCACTCCCCCTTGGTCTAAGGCCGTGGTTCTCAACTGGTGGGTCGTGACCCAAAAGTGGGCCATAACCCCATGTTCACTGGGTCGCCACATGCCTTCCACTGTGCAAGGCGAGAGGCTCATCAGCCTCCCTCTAGCCCAGCGCTGTCAGTTCTCGCTCCCCGAGTAGCCTTTCAAAATATGCTGCCCAATGCAGAGTGACAGCTTGAGGTGGGGTGGGCTGGGGGTATGGCCATAAGGGAGCTCCATCCATACGGCATTGCTTAGAGCTCCCTCGTGTCCTGTAGAGGTGCCTGGACCAGAGTGATGTCACATTCTTGCTCCCGCCACCTCTGCAGGGCACGCAAGAGAGCTGAACAAGCATTGCACATATGGATGGAGCTTCGTCACAGCACAACAGCCCACACCGCACCCCAGGCTGAGGTGCGACTTAATGACCAAGGACAAATCTGGGTCCTGAGGTTACACAGGTTGAGAACCACTGGTCTAAGGATCATTGAGTCACCACTTTCTATAAACAGTGTATAGGACAGGAGGATGCCGACAGACATACCATTGCTGCAGCAGAGGAGGAGACAGGCAGAAGGTAGCGCTGTCACAGCCGGCTGTCTCTGAGGATTGGGTGAGTATTACTTTCTTGTTTTTGAACCTAGACAAAAACAAGCACTTATTCCTTGCAGTGTGGGGCTAGCGCCAGTGCAAGGGTTAAAATTAATTTTCCCGGAGTTCTGCTTTAGTGCCACTCTCTGGGGAAAAATGATAATTTACACACCCAGCGCAGTATATAAGTGATCATTTTTACCCAGGGTGTGGCTTTAAGTACATTAAGTCTGTCGGCTATTCAGCTTAATTCATACATAAATATTATCTTGAAATGCATATGAATTTGGTGTCCAACTTACAGTACACTTGTAGTACAGCGTAGATGGGGGGGATCTTTTCTGCCACGCTATTGTATTCTAACAGCCGGGGGCTGCAGCTGTCAAAATACCTGAACAGTGACTGCAGCTGCTAGGATGCAGTCACTGTTGGGCCGGCAGTTTTTTGGCCTGGCTCCTGGTGGCTCCAACACGGCTACTCACAGCTGACTATGCTAAAATGTTGATCAGTGCATAGCCAGCTTTCTGTTCTTTCACAAATGTTTAAAATATCTAGAACAATAATTTCTGATCTACAGTGTGGCTATTTGTTTAAGACTCCTAGCTGAAGAAGTCAGAACTCAAGGAAAATCCAAAACGTACCCTTACAGTGGGACTACCTGTGCACTGCAAGGGTTAAGTGCTCATTTTGTCTAGGGGACTCAAAGTAGATTTACAGACCTGATTTTCGGTCCTGCCCGCTCCCTCTGGGCTGCTAGACCATTCCTTGCAGCCTTGCGAGAGGCGAGTGCTGTCTACCAGGGGACCAAAGATCAGGTAAGCAAAACCACTAGACAAAACAAGCACTTAACCCTTGCATTGCTGGATTAGCCCCACTGCAAGGATAAGTTTTTTTGATATCTTTACTGATATGAAATGTCCGGTATTGCAGTTAGTTTAGAATTGTGTCTTTTGTTGTACAGAACATCGTTGAATAGCTTGCTAGAACTCCGAAGCCTTTTCCTGAGTAAGCTTCTGGTTTAACTTACTCGTTTTAAGCTCTGTTCACTCTGATGCTCTGAAAATTACATCAAAACGAATTCATGGCTTTTACTGTACTCATTATACTGTAAAAAGTATACTGTATACTGTAAAAAAACTTTTGACGGATGGAAACACCACCAACCATGCGAACATCGTACGATCGACCAAAGTTTTCAAACATGCTTTACCGTCAAAAGTCATACGATTGTACAGTACTATCGGTCGGGCACTCTATTCACACGTTACGATTGTCGTACGAAAAGTCGTTCATATACGATTATCGTACGATAATCGTAAGGTGTATGGGCACCTTAAGGTCTCATTTAGCTGGCTGAATAAGTATGTCCAAAAGACATAGGGGCATATTTAGAAAGCAGTGAATTTGACATTTGACAAACATTTACTGGTGGTGAATCTTTTACTGTATATCTAAACACCTTGGCCAGGAAGATTCTCCTTCAGTAAGGACTTATTTACACCATAATCCCCACATTCATGGTGCATTTCTGCAAGCACATTTTTACCCCATAATCTTCATTAGTATGCAAACATTATTTTTTCACTTTCGTTATACTTTTTTGAAAGCACTGGAACTGAACACAACATGGTGAACTAGGCTGATTGGAAAGCATTGAATTTGCTGTACTTACATTTTGGAAGCATTTATAAAAACGAAGAATATGCTGACTCCGATTGTTGTGTTCGCTATTTATCCCTTGCTGAGACCTCTCTGCCTGGCCTGTATAAGCAGATACAATCACTGAGGACAATCCTTATCAGATAGCTGAACTCACCAATACCTTTTCCATCCACAAAGGTGCTTTATTCTGTACAACAGGTTACAGCAGACAACAGGATACAGCAGATGAATGAATTGCGGTATTTAAGTGGTCAAAAGATGATACTGTTCGAAGCATGCAATGCAGATTATATGTGTCCCTGTTACATGCAGGTTACATGTGGCCCTGTTAGATGCAGCCATGACACAGAAAATGCTACTCTGAAGAAGGGCGGAGCATACACACGGGGAAATGCATCATATATGTGAGGGAAGGGAACACAGAAAAACAAGTGCATTACCAAAAAAGACAACTAGATGTCAGCATATGAATTAACCATACAATGTCTATGAGAGGATAGTTTAGGGAAATAAACTATATAAGTTGTCATCTACATTAATGTGAACATCAACTGAGGCTATGAATACATATTCCATGCAACATTGTGGCAACACAAAGAAGCTTTCTAAGTTTATTATCACTTTCACTGCCTTTTACGAGAGAGAGCGAGAGAGAGAGAGAGAGAGAGAGAGAGAGAGAGAGAGAGAAAGAGAAAATCAGCCATAACATTATGATCACTGAGAGGTGAAGTGAACAACATTGATTATCTGTCTCTTTACAATGGCACCTGGTGGAAGTGGGTTGGATGTGTGTAAGGATTTGAGCAGGGCCAAATTGTGATGGTTGGACGACTGGGTCAGAGCAACTCCAAAACTGCAGCTCTCTTTGGGATATTCCCAGGCTGCAATGGTCAGGACCTACCAAAAGTGGTCCAAAGAAGGAACATCGGTGAACCAGCGACAGGATCATGCGCAGCCAAGGCTCATTGATGCCCGTGGGGAGTAAATGCTTGTTTGTGTAGCCTGATCCAAAAAGAGTGCTACTGTAGTTTAAATTGCTGGAAAAGTTAACACTGGTTCTGATAGAAAGTTATCTGAACACACAGTGCATCTCAGTTTGTTGGGTATGGGGGTGCGTAGTTGCAGACTGGTCAGGGTGCCCATGCTGACCTGTGTCCACCCCCAAAAGCCCCTACAATGGGTACGTGAGCATCAGAACTGGACCACTGAGCAATAGAAGAAGATTGCCTGGTCTAATAAATCATGTTTTCTTTTGCATCATGTGGATGACCAGTTGTATGTGCGTAGCTTACTGGGGAAGAGATGGCACCAGAATGCACTATGGGAAGAAGGCAAGCCGTTAGAAGCAATGTGATGCTTTGGGCAATGTTGTGCTCTGAAACATTGGGTCCTGCCATTCATGTAGATGTTACTTTGACACATACCACCTACCTAAACATTGTTGCTGACCAAGTACACCCCTTCATGCAAACGGTATTCCCTGATGGCAGTGGTCTCTTTCACCCTTCCACACTGCACAAATGGTTCAAGAATGGTTTAAGGAACACAACAACAAGTTTGAGGTCTTGACTAGGCCTCCAAATTCTCCAGATCTCAGTTCAATTGAGCATCTGTGGTATGTGCTGGAAAAACAAGTCGGATACTTTGAGGCCCCACCTCGAACCTTTCTTGACTTAAAAGATCTGTTACTGACTGCTTGGTGCCAGATACTACAGCATACCTTCAGAGGTCAAGTGGAGTCCATGCCTAGATGGGTCAGGGCTGTTTTGTTGGCAAAAGGGGGACCTACTCCATATTAGGCGGGTGGTCATGATGTTATGGCTGATCGGCGTATTTGTGTGCATATAAAACATCTCCATCTATCCAGTAAGTATTCGATTGATAATGATAATCAAACCTCTGCAGTCAGAAATATAAATAACTGTATATACATATAAAAGGAATTCAAAGTTTGAAGGGGGCTAGGAACTGAATTTTCAATTAGACTTTTTTTTTTGTCTGAAAACATATTAGGAAAATGTACTTTTAATGTGTATCCTCTTAATAGGGCATGCCAAACTGATAACAAAGAACCATTCAGCACAGAAACTGACAGAACTCCTGCTTTTGTGGGTTTTATTTGCAAATCAAATCTAATTAAGTCCTCCAGTGCAATGAAAATGGCATCATGCATCTTGCCAGAAAGAAGGGTAATTAGACAGAGCAGTCCAATAAAGAGCTGATGTCTATAATGTTACACCATGCTTCCCAGGGAGGGGGGAAGAGTCTTCACCTGGGGAGCTTTGAATCAACATTATTGCACTTTAGCACTTTATTCAGCTGATCTCACTAATGAGCTCTCCTACTATTAAGATGCATGATTTGCCATGCTTCAAGACTTGGCTGGATTTCTTTACAAATGAATTCACATCAACAGCAGAATTTTAAACTGGTTTGAACTGTAAAATGCAGTTTTATTACTTAATGAAACTGGTTTGGTTGCAAAAACAGTGTACAGTGCCCCATGTGTATTCTGGATGGCTGATTTCATATGTCATTACAGGAAATGAAGCTGTTTGAAAATCATAAATTACTTTTAATATGAGCAAATAAAGTGACATTATTTGACAAACCCAGTGAGCAGACTTGGATCTCATTTTTACATATCTCTCGTCTGGCAGGGAATATGACAACAAGCGTCCACAAATTAAAATTAATGCACCTTTTGAAGTCTTCAAAGTGCCTGAATTAAAGCTGAACTCCAGGAACCAAGGATATTAATATGTGTTAATAGACGTGTTTAGTGTATCTTTACCTGCAATGTATTTGTTTTTTCTTACTTTAAATTGCCGATTTTACCTTAATCAGCAAAAGAAAAAAAAAATAGCTTACAACCGGGGAAGACAGATTAAGTTAGGAGTCAGCCTGTCCAATAAAGAAGCCAGCAGGATTTTTGTTTTTGTTTTTTTTAGAAGCCAGCTCCATTGACAGAAACTTTGACAGAAAAACCTTTAAAAGTTAGCTGCCAACTATAACTTTTAGACCTCATTGACACCGTGTAAAGTCGGGCCATACAGATCCGTGCGGCGTGCACAGACGTATCGGGCCATTCCTGGGAGGGACAGGTGCTGTTTGTGATTGCAACCAGCAACCTGTACTTCCTATGGGAGGACGCGGCGATACGGGTGTCCGTACTTGGATGCAGACAGGATGGATCCTGTATGCGTTCGAGCACGGACACCCGGATCCATATGGATGTGCAGTTCGGGTGTGCACATGACAGCGTACGGCCGCTGCCTCCCATAGGAAAGAACAGGCTGCTGCTTGCACTCACACGCAGCACCTGTCCCTCCCGGGAACAGCCCGATGCGCCCGTGCATGCCGCACGAATCTGTATGGCCTAACTTTACACTGTGTGAATGAGACCTAAAGGAGAATTGGATACCTGGCTCCTGGTATTTGATCCTGCCCTGGCTTATGGTAATTCCTTCTTAGAGTGACCTCTTGCAGACTTGAAGTGATTTCAGTTTGCGACTACCCGATCATTTCCATGGGCTGGCAAACGTGCTACGCGTGTGTCCGTGGAAAGAGTGGATAGAGTCCGTCCCCACTGGATGAATGAACCTGGAAGCGTCAATGATTTTAAACATTTTAATTTCACAGGTGCACACAATTTTTAAGCTTGACATGTTTGATATCTATTTACTCTATGCAACCTCCCTCTTTTATATTTCACCAAACAATTGGGTAATATATTGTGTTTATGTGCACTACCATTTAACTTTAGTGCATTTATTTTCAAAAAAATTGAGTTTAATAAACAATTGTGTTTAATAATATTGCAGTATACAAATATTGTAACTGCCACTATTTTATTCTACATGGTCTCTGCTTTCTGGAAATATAAAATTCTGAAGGGCTTTAAGTAATATTCAGGCCTAAAATGTGCATTTCACATGTGTGCAAAATACAGTGCTGGCTGCGAAAGGTTTAAAGTTAACCTGCCACAGATCTGAGCAATTCACAGTATTTACAGATGCATAATAACAATTACAAAAAAAAAGCTTTAGCAGAGGTTACATTCAGTAAAGAAGTATACCTAAAAGGTCAACAGAATCGGAGATATAGGCTAGTTGATGTTCTTAGCCAGGAGGCTAATAGACCCCTGATGTCTCCATAAAGAGAACCTGTCACATCCAAATGCTGTCACATAGGGGCTTGCTCTCCCCTTTGTGATAGCAGAAGTTATTTTTTTTTTTTTTAAACGGGGGACAAAAAAGTGAAAAATTATTTAAAAAAAATAAGACCAACCCTACCACCCCTGAATACTTAAGGCATGAACGTGTATGTAAACAGGGTGGGGGGTTCTAACAGAAAAATAAATAGTGCAATGCGCCCAGATCAGCGCACCAGCACTGTGCCTCGGAACACAACAGCAGTTGTGCATTGTAGTGCAGCTGCTGGTGTGAATGCAGCCTGAGGGCTTGTTCACACGATGTCCGGATTCTGTCCAGACCAGACAGTTAGCTCCTGCACTAAAAAGGCATCACAATGTGTCCCTATGTGTTTTCTGGGCTCCAGTTCACACCAGCGCAGTGCTTTCTGTTCCGGACAGAAAAAATACTGCATGTCACATTTTTTTATGGTCCGGAACACGCAGAAACACGTACGAACACAACAAAAACGCGCCGGAAACCCATAACTGCTTTTGTGTTATGGAGACATCAGGGGTCTATTAGCCTCCTGGCATGAGATCATCAAAAGTGGAGTGCGGTGCGCACTGCAGCTAACAAAAAAAAGGGGTATTCTTGCTCCACTTTTGATGATCTCATCAACATTGGTCTTCCTGTTTTTGGTGGAGCAGCAGAAGGGAACCCTCTACAGTTGAGCGACATGTCCCAGGACACCAAACGTTTTGTGGGTTTGGTGGAGCATGTTCCACAGCTTTATGACTCTCGGCATCCCCAATATAAAAATGTGCATCAGAAAAGTGGAGAGAGATTGCCTCCAAGCTTTGTTCGCTAGTGTGCAAAAGCATGACTGCGGTGAGTGATATTACACATCTTGTATGTTGCCTTTACTGTATGCTGGTCATGTTATCTAAATAAAGTAGTACATATTTGGGGGTTATTATGCTGCAGGAAGATTTACCATTCTTTGCAATGCATAGTGTTCTTTTGTCCCCTCTGTCCATATATGACACCCGGCACACTCCCTCCTCCCTCTTTGCTCACCCCAGCTGGCTGCTAGAGCCTGTGTGCAAGACTGTCCAACATACAGTACCCAAAACATTTAGTTGCAGCCACAACAAAAAAAACCCCCACTGGAACGCGCCCGGAACGCAGTAAATTCGCCTCAAAAACGCGCTGCACGCATTGCACCGCGTCTGCAGATCTACTCCAGATCTGGACCAGAAAATGGTGTGAACAAGCCCTAAATGAATGACTGCGGTATGCACATGGACTGGGTGACTGTTCTGTCTGGACCGCGATTCAGACCTCTGCTCAAGGAAAATTTTACTTACTGGACCTCCTGGTATTTTAATTCACTACGGTTATTGGTATTTTAATAGAACTACGGTTCTATGCAAATCTCTGCAAAAATGTAGCTTAGATTGCCTTTTCCCTATCTTAAATGTGATAGGTGGCCCGAATCAGCTTTAGGGATGCTTGGGAAGTGGTATAGATCAACTTTACAGTAATACCTTGGTTTACGAGCATAATTCGTTCCGGAAGCATGCTTGTAATCCAAAGCGCTTGTATATCAAAGCGAATTTCCCCATAGGGAATAATGGAAATTTAGATGATTCGTTCCACAACCCAAAAATATTCATATAAAAATTATTACAATACTGTACTATAATACAATACTGTACAAAATATAAAGAAAAATAAGCCAATTACCGGTACCTTCGTGGCTGGTGTGAGGGGGACAAGAGAGAGGAGGATTATTGTGGAGGACGACTTTCACTATCACTAACGGAATCACTGCTATCCCTTGACTCAATGGAATCTTTTTCATTTCGTGAAACCTTAACAAGGAATCTATTCATTGTGACATTGCATTGTCGTTAAACAGACTCATCGCTCGCACTGCTACAGCCTTATTCGGTGGCGCTTTTCTACAAAATTTTGCTCTTATTGCAAGACATTGCTTGTATATCAAGGCAAACTTTTTCATAAATGTTTGCTTGTCTTGCAAAACACTCTCAAACCAAGTTACTTGTAAACCAAGGTATCACTGTATATAGGATTTTTTTTTTGGGGGGTAACTTCAGCTGCCTTTTATATTTGGATCTCCAGATTTATCATGATATGCTTCATTTGAATTGCTCAGGTCCACTGCCCCCTATTGTATAAGTACAATGGGGTGCCATTCATATTAAATGGCACCTTATTGCACCCTGGGCAAGTGTTGCAGTGATGTGTGGTAAAGCATGTGTTTTTACAACAATGCGTAAGTGTGAACTGTTCTTATTTAAAACACAACTCAAGTCTCAGGGCAAATGGTTAAAAAAAAAAATCAGGTTGCAGTAAAATCGTAAATGTTATACATCTTCCAGCGGAGAGCATGCATTACTTATTGGAGCTCTGAAGATCTGGGTACATGTCAGATCGCAGCAGCACCAACTAACCTCAAACATGTGGACAAATAACACCAATTTGTCAAATCTCTATTGTCTTGAAGTGAAAAATGTTCAACCTGAATAGACTAGTTTCCCAGAATTTACGATCTCTGACATAACATGTACACATATGACAAATATTATGAAGTGCCTTACAGTTATATAGACCCAGTTATTTGCCTCAGAGGAGCTTACAGTCTTATGTACCTTTCCAAATCAATCAAGTACACGAAAGGATTAGGTCACAGAGAATTCCGCATTGCCTTAATGTGCAATTATTATTTTTCTGCATGAAATAAAAATGTATTTATTAAGAAACTCTATTTTTTAAATAAGATTTTGTGATCATGACCTGCAATGGACTACAATAAAATACTATGCGCATGCAGGAAATTCAGCAGATTGATACAGGAACCTTTTACCTTGTTCACACCATTTTCTGGTCCAGATCTGGTGCAGATCTGCAGATGCGGTGCTATGCGTTCAGCACATTTAAAAAAAAAAAATTGTGGAGTGGGGCTGTCAATTGTTAACTGCGGTGCGTTTTCGGCGCGTTTTTGACACGTTCGTGCGAGTTCCGGACCGGAGAAAATGTGACATGCAGTATTTTTTCTGTCCGGAACGGACTGCGCTGGTGAGAACTAGCCCATAAAACACACAGGGATACATTGGGATGCATTTTTAGTGCAGGAGCGAACTGTTCTGGTCCGGACAGAATCCGGGCATTGTGTGACGAAGCCCTTAGTGAGTTGGAAAAAAAAATATATTGCTAAAATGAGCAAATCAGACTTTGAGAATGCTGAATATTTTGGGGTTTGGGTAATTGACACTAAACTCAGAAAATAGGCCAGACTTGATTACAGGACTAACAAGAGCTACTGTTATGGTCACTGGTTTTCTTATTTGCTTCCCTCAGAGGGCAAAATCTGTAGTTTGGACTATACTGTATGTATATAAGTGCCTTTGGGTCAGGGGGGAGATCAACTCTCATTTGCTACTACAGAGAGCATACCCTGTCCTGGCACTGCATACAAAAAAAGCTGGGGGAACCCAGAAAACATGATTGAAATGTAAATAACAGTGATAAATAGCTGCAGGTGCATTTATCTGCAGTTTTTTTTGTTTCTGTTTTGGGGGGTTTCTGTACAAGTTGCCCAGACAAGGTTTGCTTTATTTTTCCCCTTTCTGGCATCACAAACCTTTCTTTATCATCCTTTTAGGGACACAAGAGGCTAACCTTAAATGTGACCTTTGGGCACTGGGCTCTGCATTGTGGCACTTTCCAAACCTATGTGTACTGTGCTAGTTAGTCGCAAAGTGTTGTCCAGGTCTAGAGGCATGGTGCAGCCTCTGGTGTGACCCAGCCACGTAGGAAGTAAGGCTGGTTAGGCTAGAGCACTAGGAGCTACCCTATATATGGTACCATTTGGGTGTCATTTTAAAATTCCTGCCACTGTCATCTTACAGCAGTAATGGTTAAAAACTAGAAATGAGACCTGAGCTCTGTTGTCTGTAAGGGGGAGCTTTGCATGCTATTCTTTTGTCATTCAGCCTAGAGTAAGTACCTTTCCCATTGTGGCTCCTATTTCTGAAGAGCTTTATGGATCATCCAATCTTCAATCTAGTTCTACTGCCCTCCTACAGTGTCTTGGTCACCCCTGGCCACCTACGACCCTCTTCAGCATCCGCTGCTTGGCTTTGTGGGTAGGCTAGGTTTTGTTTTACCTTGGGCCTAATTGTTCTCTGCTATGTGTTGTTTTTAAAAGACACACTGGACACTCCTGCTGCAACAGGTGACCTTAGCCCATACTAGTCCATTGTTGCTAGGGGAGATTTTTCAGTATCTCCAGAAGGGACCTGGGATAGTTTTGAACCTTTATCAAATATTGCTGCCTGCCACCCTGTTCTGGGTATTCCCCATTCCCTTCCTGTGTATTTGACAGGTGTCAAAACAGTAATAGAGGGAAAATTCTCCCCAGTGGGGGGTAGTAAGCACAGTATTTTAATAAAGTAGGATAGAATTAGAACCTCTGTCAGATTTTTACTTCTGTCTGTGTCTTTTTTGGATAGACTGTAGAGGCCAGTTTTCGCCTATGTCAAAGAAATACGCTCCTATTGTTCCTGCTGGGAATCTTCGTTCCTCTTCTTTTTGCAGGAAATTCTTCTTTAAATGTATCCTTCAGCCTTTAAGGTCTTCAATCAACTGCTGCGTGACAGGCTGGACAATATAGAACCTAGTAGTCCCCTATGCTCGGACAAAAAGTGCATTAACATTTTTGGGTTGATACGGGATTGACTGCAACTGCTGTATCTAGATTTTAAAAGCAGCTTGTGTTGCACATTTGACCAATGAGCCATGCCTTCCAGGCAGATGTCCTTCAGACATTTTATATCATATTTATTTGCTGTACTCTGGATTTCCTAACTTTGGAGATTTTTTTCAAATCTTTTGGAATTAAATAATTATCTTTATCTATGTTGGCAGCCCTTTATACCCTTATATACTCTTATAAATTCAAAGTATGATCCGTGCCTTGCTTCTGTTAGAACATAGTTGACTTTTGACTATTCTAGTGTTCTCCATGTGTCTTTTATGTATTGTCTTATGAGTAAACTGCCAGTGAAGAGCCATTACCATTTGTCTCTTCGTGTATAATTACTTTCCCATGTGGTTCTTACACAATTTGTCTTACACTGAGCAAAGATATTCCCTATAGTTATTTTACAATTCTACCTAGGGCATGTTTTATAGATCTTCCCCCATCATGATATAGAAGAGTCTCCTCTGATGGTTTGTCATCAATGCACTTTAATGATACTCATGACATTTTCTTCTTATACTTATTCCTCATATCCTAGGGGAAACTAGGCCAGATCCAATGACAAAGTGCTTCTCAGTTCCACTTAAAATAAATTTAACTCCAAAGGCATGCTTTTTGGGTCACAGCTATAAAATATTATGTCTTTCTTTGTCTCTGTTACTCTTAAACCTATCCAGTCCATCTGCTTTCTTTTGTATCCAATACATCCACCTTTGTACTTGGACTTGTCAATAATATCTAAAAAAATATGTTGGTGCTTATACCAATATCTCATACAAAATGCATGTTTTCCATAACACAACAGTGAAACAACAGTTTCACCTTATTAATCGGTTTTCCTTTGCAAGTTTATCTCTAGCTGTTTAATAACAATAACTGTTTTTAGATTTTCAACAATATTGTTCTGCAGTTCTGAGCCTACAAGTTGATTTGATGAACTTCTGGGCTTCTGATCCTGCAATAGCTTTTCCAGAAGGCTTAGTAGCTGCTATGTGGCTACTGGTAAAATCTTGCAAAGTCATCTCCGAAATGCATGCCCCCCCCCCGCCCTTCCTTTCATTCATTAAAAGTGATCTGAGATACGTGGCAATTGCTGTATTATTCAAACTTAAACTTGGTAACATTTACACTTATACTAAACTGGATAGACAACTTTACATTCAAAATTATAATGCTCTATATTAAAATAATGTCTGAGGGTGCTGAATGCAAAGTTCTCAGAAGCTGTGTAGATGCCAATAAGTATGATTTGTTAAGGGGGAAAGAGTGTGGAAGTAGAGAATGACTTGCCAGCAGGCTCAGATGTACAGCATTGCCCAGAAAATCCAGTAGGCTCATATTGTAGCATAACACACAAATCTTCTGACAGCTAGTGTTCGGACCCTGCATGGAATTTTCTGACTGCTGTGGTAGCTGAAGGTTTGTAAGCCTCTGTTATTATAAGAGAAAGGGGTACACCTGGAGATTTTACAGCTGTATTCCATTGTGGTAAAATGGGGTTGGAGGTTCCTTTCTATAGAAGCTGGTCCTACTAGCAGAGACTTTGATTCATCTGCTCCTACACCACTGAGCTTATAATAGACTAGGGCTGAAACAACTAATCAATTTAATCGATGAGAATTGTTGGTCTGGATCTCCTGCTTTTCTTCTCCACGCTGGGAGATTGTGTTATATCTGCCCTGTGCCACCTCCGATCCCTGCTGCTCCCAGCGGGGATCAGATGGGACGCAGATTCCTGCAGCCAGTGCCCAGCGGTGGGGAGAGCTCCCCCAAACCTCCCCCCTGTTAAAAGTGCAATATGTCTTTTGAGGAGCTGTAGATGGCTGTAGTGCAATGTTAATTTTTCTTATTAATGCTTATCTATGATGTACAGGAAGTTTATATATATATAATCAGGGCTCGAAAAATGCACTCGTCCACTCGTCTGTGACGAGTGGATGCCAGTGCTGGACGAGTAGCTTCCCGACCGGCCGTTGTAATTAAACGGCCGGCCGGGAGCTTTACATTCATTTTCCCCTTCTCACGCCGCCCGCGGCGAACTGAGGAGCAGGAGAGCTGCCGCCGGCCAGTGGACTGCATTACCCAGAGAACACATGAGGTGTGAGGCCGACAGAGATCCTGCAGGTACTGTGCCGTGTGTGACACTGTCAGCATATCACTTCCCTTCTCCATCACTGCATGATACAGTACAGAAGTGATGGAGAAGAAGGGGAGTAATATACTGATAGTAGTATCTGTGACTGTGTGTGACGCCTGTGTACCCTCCTGCCCCCATTGTACTCCACACTAAAAAATGTATTAACCCTTGCACAGTGCGCCCTGGTTACTATTTAAACCTGCGCGTGCTGTCACTTGTCTGGCACCGGCATGACGAGGGGACCATACTGTTCCCATTGAGCATCCCCTCCACATACTTTTTTTAACTATAATTTACAGGGCTTGAAAAATAACTTCCCTAGGTGACATTAGGGGTCTTGGAGACCCCTGATGTCTCCCTTAAGAGGACCTGTCATGTAAATTGGCTATCCCATAGGGGGCTTCTTAGCCCCCTATGTAATAGCAATAAAGTTGTGCGTTAAAAAAAAAAAATATATATAAAAATTAAAGAATCATAAAAAAAAAAAAAAGCTTAAAAAAAGAAAACATTTTTTTAAGTCCCCGCCCCCCACATACACGCGCAGATATGCGTCGGGTGCGCCTACGTGCAAAGAATAACCCCCTGTGGGGTCACAAAAGAAAGCTCTATTTGTCCCTAAAATTTTTTAACATAAATTGCAAGGCTATAGTCCGGTCATGCTGACTGGTGAAATTTTTGACTGACTGGTCAAATTTTTCAAGCCCTGTATATAATGTTCCCTGCACAATGCTGTATTCTGATCTAATATTCTTCTAAACAAGTAAAACTTAACTAAGCATTCCTAAAGATCTAGTGCTTCGTCTAAACACATAAACAACAGGCTATGGGCGCAGACACTAAACAGAACACTGCAAGTCAACAAGAGCCACATCCAAGCTACTGAAAGATGGCTAGTAGTTCAGATATGAAGTTTGCAGTCGCAAAGCTCAACAATACCAACTACCAGCTATGGAAATTCAAGCTTGAAATGCTGCTAAGCGAAGACAACATGTGGCAAGTACTGAGTACAGACAGACCCTCTAATGGACCCATGGAGGAATGGGACAAGAAGAACAAGCAAGCAGAAGCATTATAAGTCTGCTAGTAGAAAAAGACAAGCTCATCCATATAAGAAAAGAGAATACAGCTAAAGGTATATTGACTGCATTATAAAAACTGCATGAACATTCAAACCTAAACAGTAAACTATATCTGCTATGCAAGCTATAAAAGATGAGGCTTGAAAAAGGCCAGGAAATGTGTGAACATGTGAATGCCATAAAGGTAAATTATAATATATGAATATGAAGGAAAGAAAATATGCATAATGTAGAAAACGATAAAGCCCTAAAAGAGAACTAATGGGGTAAGTGTTTTCCCCATAGTTCTCCAAAGGGTCAGCTCACGGTACACTGAGACCACTGCAGCCGGGATGGATCCCGACATTACTGTTGAGATCCACCCAGCTGTGTGAGTGATCTAGATAGGCAAGGATAGCTGTACCCGCTCCCTCCCTCGTCCGTTCCTCCAGTCAGCGCTGGAGGATCGGAGCAGGGAGGGGGGGAATCTCTGCAGGGAGCCGTGAGTGACAGTCACAGCTCTCTGCAGGGAGATGATTGAGAAGTGAGTGAGCGACGGTATGTGTTCGCTCACTTCCCGATCTATTGAGCCGATGTGTAACAGTTTCATTGTCACACGTCGGCTCGAACTATGAGGTTGAGTGATTTTCACGCACCTCATAGTTCTCCTTTTAAGGTGCATGAGAGTGCATAGCAAAACAAAGAAAACAGAGCGTGTTTTCGCTGCAAAAGCACTGGTCACCTGAAAAAAAGACTATTTAATTTGGAATACCAAGCAGCGTAAGCGAGAGGCAGCTACGAAGGAAACTGCAGGCACATCATGGAGCACTACATTTAAAAATGACTCAGAAAGATATACCATGCCGATGGTTTATTGGCTCAGGTGCGAAAAGTCGCATGACTAGTGATGAGACCTTTTTCACAGAAATTGATTTCAGTGCAAAGGACAAAGTCTTCCTCGCAAACGGGAAAAGTATTACTGCAGAAGGCAACGGTCAAGGATTCTATCAGTGAAAAGCCCTTGCTAATAACAATTTCACAGTTCAATTCCGAGTTGATGAATGTACAATCCGAAATAATAGGCAAATCCTCGCAAAAGGAAAACTAAATGAACACCAATACAGACTCATCACCACAGACGAGCAAGTCGATATAGCCACTCATAATCCACAAAACAAATGTATCCATCTATGGCACAGACGACTAGGACACCGAAACCCAGAAGCCATAAAAGACATCATAAAGAAAGGCTTGTCAGGAGATATAACCGTACTGCCCTGCCAAATGCTCATGACATGCAAATGCTGTATGGAAGCAAAGGCCACATGTACCCCACTTCCACAGGCCGCTTAAAGAAAAAACACCCACCCCATTGAGCTCATACACAGCAATGTGTGCGGACCAATGAAAACTCCCACATCAGCCGTAAACGGATATCTACTGACTTTTATTGATGAATATTTCAGGTACACAACAACTTATTTGATGAAGCACAAGAATGACACTTTAGAAAAACTTCAAGAGTTTGTAGCTATGTCCAGCAATAAATTCCAATAGATACCAGGTATTTTATTTGCTGACAATAGAGAAGAATACATCAGTAAGGAAGTGGAATCATATCAGAAGAAACAGGGCATAGTACATCAGACCACCACACCATACACTCCTGAACAAAATAGTGTAGCAGAATGGAAAAATCACACTCTTATAGAAATGGCCACATATGCATGCTGTCAGATGCCAACTTACCTAAGAAGTACTGGGGATAAGCAGTAATGACTACAACATACCTACAGAACAGACTAACTTTAAAAGCCATTGCAAGCACCCCATCTGAAATGTGGCATGGATCGAAGCCTAGCTTAGGGCACATCAGAATGCATGCTGCCAGAAAATACATTTTTGGTTTTGGCCTTACAAACTCAGGTGCCTTGCACTGCCATTCTGTTCAGTGGCACCCCAAACGCGACTCCCGCCCGCAGTGCGATCGGTTGCACTGGAATGTGTGGTAACGTAATGCTGTGTGTTCCAGTGCGATTGCAAAAAATGTTCCAGTGCGATTGCAAAAAATTGTGCATGCAGTTTTACTTATGAATATTTAATTTATGAATTAACTTGTAGCACTTAATTTTTATATTTTATTTTAAATTAAGGATGGTATTTCATATTTTTTTTTTCATTTGATTAATTACAAATTATTGGCCAACTAATTGATTATGAAAATAATCGTTAGTTGCACAGAAGTGCAGACAAGACTAGACCTCAAATGGCAAATTATTAAGCCAGCGTCTAACAAGACAAGTGGCATAAGCAGTCCTGGGCCCATGGGAACAATAGTGAGGATCAATATGTAGGGATGCACCAATACCATTTTTTCTAGACCAAGTACCGATACTTTTCCTCAAGTACTCGCCAGTTACAATACCTTTTTTTTAGTTTCTCGTGACAATTTTTCTAAGACAATACAGACTAATGATTGTAGGACAGTGGTATAGTGCCAGGGCCAGGTCCCAGCTGCAAACGCTGCACCCCTGGTAGTTCTGCCACTGACTCCAAGCTGTAGAGGTACTACAAATCTCAGCAATACATTACACAACAATGCAGAATACCACCAGCTGTAGAGGATTACCAATCCCAGCAATACATTTTAAAGCAATGCAGAATAATACCATCAGCTAGAGAGGACTACAAATCCCAGCAATACATTATACAGAGATGCCGAATGGCAACCGGCTATAGAGGGCTACAAATCCCAGCAATGCATTATTCATCAGGTGGGTTGTGCAGGTTCTATCGTGGGCTGTGCAGACTCCCAGGTGGGATATCCTGGGTCTATGGTTGGCTGTGCGGATTCGTGGGTGGACTATGCAGGGTCTATGGTGGGTTTTTGGAGGGCTGTGCGGTCCTGGTCTTCAGTTTAAAGCACCGGTATCTGCGCTTAGTATTGGGGCATTTTCACAAGTACATCGGTATTGATGCATCCCTATATGATAAATGGCGTCTTTTGACACTCCCTGTTCTTATTGTGGAGAAAAGGTTAGTTAGTTAGTCATCCTTTTTGGATTTCAATGGCTGATATTTTATTTTCTGATATTTATTAGAATAGTAATTCTCTAACGTCTATAGACTTATCCAGTAATGTGTTAGGAACTACTATATGTGTCCATACTTTGATTTGTTAAAAATTAATATTTCCCAATCATATTCTCCTCAGTTGTGTAATGGCCCTGTTGTGTTTTTTGTGTGGCAGCACGTCACAGTCCCCATCTATCAAAATGGCATCAAGAAAGAAACAAAATATTTATGCTCAATGTAATCTATTCCACTCACAATAAGGCTTAAACCACTGATAATGCTTCCATGTACATGATAGCCATTTTCGACACTCCTACAAAAAAATGATTATTAGTCACAATTCAAAGCAATGGTCAGACGTGTGCTGTATCTTATCTAACATATGGGTGGATGCTGGTGAGTCGTTTGCTTTATTTACTGTTTTGGGGCCTGTGACAGTGAATGCTATGTTTTTTTTCTGTTTTTTTTTTTTTTTTCTTGTCAGCTCCACCCTCTTCTTCAGCTATTTTAAAACCAAGCAGAAAGTCTTACTTTTCATACTGTATGCAATGTGATGTACAGTAGATGGAGAAAAGAGCACTGAGAGTCTGACCTCCTCATAATGGCCATAGCAGGTGGGCAAAGCCGAAAACACAAGTAATAGATGTTGCCTTTGGCATTGCTGAGACATCTATAGCAATTTAGACCAATGAGAACCATCTTAAACTGAAATATTAATTTAGTTAAGAGCCGTAGGCTGTTCTTCTATTGCTTTAATAAATATTGTGCTGGAGCTGTACAGCAGAATACTCCTAAATAAAGCAGCTGTACAAAGAGGAAGTGACCAGTCACTTTATCTTAGTATGGGAAAACAAAGAGCAAATTAACTCATGTAACCTATCATCTATGAATTTAAGGCATGAGGCTCAATGCTTTGATATTTATATAGATTGGGTCATAAAATACTTTGTTGTCGGCACATAAAATCTAAATTTTTAAACAGTTTCGTTAATGATAAAACTGAAAGACAGACAGTGGCTAGACCCCCCTTAATCATACCAACTTAAATGAATAGTGTCATTATTTTGCAGAGAAAAGGGAAGCTTGGGAAAGAATACTGCCCACACATATATTACATCTGATTGTTTAGTCTATTTAAGATTTGCCAACAACTCTGTAGGTTAATGATCTTCTTAAACTATCCATTTCATTTATACCTGGACAGGGTTGTCTTCACACTATACAGTTATAGAGAAATCAAAGTAAAAGCTGATTGTGTCTCCCTTCACCTTGCTTATTGTTGAGTTTGGACCAGTTGTCAGCAGTGGCCAAAAACCATCTAGTGAGTTGCCCCTTACCCTCTGCTTCCCTTTTTCACTATTAAATGTATGGCCACTGAGACAGTCAATTGTAAGACCAACAAATGATGGCAGGCTTGGAATAGTGTGGCTTTACAAAACTTAGGTACACTGCATTCTAATTGTATGGTTAAAGTGACTCTGTTGTTAAAATAAAAGTGTCCCCAAAAAAGATGATTGTAGACTACTCGCTTTGCATACCACCAATTTCCACTCGATTTGAAGATCATGGTTGCAATGCTTTCCTGGCTTCTATGCAAAAAAAAGAGAAATGCATATTTTTTTTCTTTTATGAAGAAGTGTGCATTTATAATATATATA
>NW_017307240.1:560436-561466 GCF_000935625.1 Nanorana parkeri | reverse complement strand
AGGAATCTGACACTGCACTGTTGCCCTTCTGTTGTCTTGTACCAGTCTTGCCACTCTCTGTTCTGCCCTAACATTGACTAGTCGCTGACGACCACAATTCGCATGTTCAGACCCAGATTTTCGGCTGACAGTCCAGTCTTTAAACACTTTAACAACAGCTGCCTACAAACGTCAGGTGTGGCGATGTCCCGATACCGATGCTAGCATCGGAATCGGGCCCGATACAAGGCATTTTGACAAGTACTTGTACTTGTCAAAATGCCCAGATGCCTAGCGCCGAAGCTTGCACTGTTCTTTTTCTTGCTTACCTCGCTGAGCGTCGCGTCACTGCTGCTCTGGTGGGCGGAGCTCCAAGTAAAATGAGAATATTACATGCAATCAATAAAACAAGGATTGTACATAGAACAATATCGGACCTCTGAAAAGTACAAGCATGCATATGTACTCAGTACTTGGTTTGGGCCCCTTTTGCAGCAATTACTGCCATTACTTTTGCACGATATTCTAATTATTCGAGTTTCACCTGTATGTACTATGGATCATAATTTAACCTAATTGTAATTCTATTACTGCAGTGTACAGGACATATGTACTGCGGATCATGATTTAACCCATTCATGTTAGCAGGGCAGAATTGTGAGCGCCTCCCACAAGCTGAGCACCGAGATGCGATGCAGCGATCCTGTCCAGCGCCGACTACGAGAGGCACCGCTTGATGCAACCGGGATCGGCTTGAAACTGTGAGTGAGGGAAGCTGGGACGGGGCTGGCTGTAAATCTATTGCTATAGTGTACTGGACGTGTGTAATGTATATGTAGTACATATATACAGCACATACCTCCACTACACTGAAATAGTGGCATCGGGACATCCCTAGTCAGGTGGTCATAATAATCTGGCCACTCAGTGTATATCTATATAGATCTATATAGATCTATATATATATCTACAGTAGCTATATATATATCTACAGTAGCTATATATATATCTACAGTAGCTATATATATATCTACAGTAGCTATATATATAT